>NW_005842826.1:264686-295993 GCF_000455745.1 Alligator sinensis | reverse complement strand
ATTGGTTATAAAGGAGTGACGCAAGGAGTTCTTCACTGAGCATGTCTCTATACCTGTGTTTTAGCCATGTATCTCATTTACATACATGTGTGTTTCATTAGCATACTTTTTCCCCACCTAGGGGCGTGATTTTTAGTATTTTAATGAGCCCTTTAACCCAGTACTTAGCTTCTTTCTTTTGTTTTCAAGCCCCCTTTATCTAGGACTGTCTCCTCCTTATCATCGCAGATGGGCATTCGTCTCATAACATTCTCTTCTGCTTCGTCTCTGGTTAGTGCTTTCTAGGTCACTCCTTACAGCACCACCCCAGGGATGATCTGAGCAGGGTGCAGAGCCCCCTCTCCTGCCCCCCAACACTTCTATGGGGAAACTGAGATCACAGCATACCGGATGCCAGGGGAGGGTGGTAAAGACAGGTAAAAACAGGTAAAGAAAAGTACAACCCACCAGGAGGGAGGGTAGGCCACACACACCAAACGTGGGAGGCACCACAGCCTTTTGGCCCAGCTGGCGGCCCCCCCCAGGCCAGTGCCTGGGGCCCATGGCCCTTTCCTGTCCCCCTGTACATATGCCACTAGTGCCTGGCAATGCTATTGCATGGTAGTAATGAACTACGGTGCAGTATCTTGTTGCTACTGTGCTATAGTGTCTCATGCGCCCAGTGAATAGAGGTCTTAAATACACTCATCATGTTGAGAGGGGAGCAAGGAAGAAAATGATGAGGAAATTGAAAAAAAAAGAACAGAACAAGACCATTGAGACAGACATCATTATACAGGGCACTATGAAAATTATTTAATCTTGGTACCCACAGTCCATTCAATTCTATTTTTAGGTACTGGGGTTGAATAGTTACATTGTGATGCACATTATTCTGGGCAGCATTCAACAATAGCCCAGAGTACATAAAGAATAAAACTTTAGGAGCATGATATTCATGTATATGTATTTCTATACCTAAAAATAAGAACATATGGTCTTTAAGAAAGAAAAATGCATCTACACTAAATACAGCATATTCTCCTTTGTTGAAAATCTGTGAGAACTAGTTTCCTTGACCTCTGGGCTACACCATATCATTTCTGGATTTGTTTTTAAAAGTGCTCTTTGACCTTGTGGAAAACAACAATCTTCTGAAAGAACATGGGAAGATTATGGCAGACTTTTCCCCACTGCTGAAGTTTAATGTATAGAAAGCTACCATCTGCTATTTTGTGAAGCAGCTACACATACATTGTCTGGGTTTCTAGCTGTCTTGATAAGGTAACAAAATGTCCCCAGAGACCAGGCCTTATGTGGAATGCTCAATTTTTTTTCCTTCATTAGAAAGAAAGAAAGAAATCTTTCTCCAGTTTGAAGAAAATCTCTTAGCAGTTGCTTCACTGTGGCAACTTACATAGGTAAGCGCTACTCTATGTAAAAGATGGAGAATTGTGCCTTGTACTGTAGGGAACTCTTATATTTTTATTACTAAAAGAAGGTTACATCTGTCACACAATATTCTCTAGGCTGATGAAAGTACAGTAGGTAGATACAGCATGATTATTTTTTCTAGCATCTTATCTAGTTCCTCTTAAGCCTATCTGATGGCCGAGCATACTCAGTGCCTGCCTGTGGCAGAGCACCCATGGTGCCTGCAACTTTAAGGGATATAGACCAGTCAGCAAGGCATCCAGCAGGTGCTGGCTAACCCTAGTGAGGTGGTCACCTGACTGCAGGAGGGCCCTGGGATTGAAGGAGGGGGCTGAGCAGCCTCTATTTTAGATCTAGGTCCCCAAGCCTGTGGCAGTGGACTGCTGCCAGCAGCTGAAGAACAACACCTGGCTGAGCTGCTGCTCAGAACACCGTAGAAGTAAGGGCAGGAGCTATGGGGATGGAAGGAGGCTTCTGGTCCAGGGTATGACTGAAAACTGCACCCTGCTGGGGAAGGATGGCCTAGTGGGACTGCCCTTGGTGGGGCAGTTCCCTGGAAATGCCAGGCCAGCTGCCTCCCCAGTGAAAGGCAGGTAGGGGCACCTTATAACCCCAGCTCCCAGACCCTGGTGGGTTACCCAGGGTGGGGGCCAGACATGACTCGATACAGCTGGGCCCCATGGGATACCAGACTCTGGTAGAAAGTGAGGGCCAGGCACATCTCTGGACACCTGAGCCCATAGGGGGTAAAGAACCCTTTGGCCCCAATGCGGGAGGGCATAGTGGTTAAAGTAGAAAGTGTACCACATAGAGTGTGTAAGGATGACCTGAAGTGCTGTGTGTGTTTGGTGTAGAGTAGGGTCTGATAAGGAGGACCTGAACTGCTGCACTGGGGGGGTATGCTGAGTAGGGGGCGTGAGAGTCACCTGAAGTGCAGCACATGGGCCAACCCCCATGAGAAATTCACTTAAGGAGGAAGCCCAGGGAGGGGGCAGCTAGGCCCAAGTAAGTCTATGGACACCTGAGGTTGCAGTTGGTCTGGAGGCCATGTTTATAATAGGGTTGAGACCTGCCAGTGTCAGAGCACAGTGACCATATGCTCCAGTGGGGAGTGAGAGTCCCGAGTGAGATGCTGGAGCACTGGTCATGGTGTGAGGCACTGTAATAATTTGGATGACACCTGCAAGGCATGGGTCAGGATAAAGGAAGGTCGGAGTCATATGTATCACTCTAAGCACTGGGCATTAAAATGGGCAGCCTTCCACATTTTACATCGATCTTTTAGACAACAAGTCATGGCAGCAGAGAGTTGGGTGGACTGCCCAGAACAGGTGAGTGGGAAAGGATGTTTCCTGGCCCTGAGTAGGCAGCCTGTTAAACTATCCCACAATTTTTATGAGAGAAAAAACAAAACATGTTTTATTCAAAATGTTAGCACTCAAATAAAGTTTCTCTTTTCCTTCCCTTCACAAGTATAGGCACCTTTTGCATTTAGCATGGATAATTATAGCTAAATAGAGTTTAATTTCAATCTACTGTATTTCCTGTACTATTTCATTCAAAAATATAAATTAATCCCAAACTTTGTGTAATAAATAATGCCCCCACCCTCAAGTAATAAAATATAGTAAGAAACTCAGCATTTGTGATCAGAAGTAAATTGGTACTCTTTTATGGCTCAGGCCATACTTGAGGGTAGCACCCTTTACTAAATAAAGACCAATCTGGTGGCGAGAGAGAAGATCAGTAGCCTACTCTTTATCCCAGAACTAAATGATATTTTTCAAGATACACCCATAAGGTCTTAACTTTATTGTTAAGTCATATAAGCTAGTGGTTCTCAACCAGCGAGCCATAAAGGGGCTCTCAAGGCTGGATAAAAGAAGGTGCACTGGCCAAACCCCATGAACATTCCTATAGTGCCAGGCAGCAGTATGCTGAGCAGTCATGCTGCTTCAGGTGTGTCATATTCTGCATGGAAAGAAGTATAGCTTCCTTACTGCTGCACTACAGGTACTGAGAGATAGAACTATATAGCCCAGGTGCAGCACCCCAGTAATGTGGCTAACCTGTTCTCAGTTTAGGAATGAGTATGGGAGGGGGCCATCTTGGGTAACTGTGGGCTAACTTTTGAGTAACTGATATGGTCAGCCAGCTATACTACACTACTTCCAGGTTCTAGGCATACTACTTCAGGTCCTGAAGGTTGCACAGATCTCTGCAGTGATTAAGGGGGTGGCAAAAGGGCTGAGAGTAATTGGTCTAAGGCTAAACTGTTGCACTTCTTTACATCATTGTTTTATCAACTTGACATCCACAACTTCCCCTTGACCCTGCCCACTGGTGCTTCTGGCAGAGTAGCCTGGACAGAAGCATAATGACTTTAGGAAAGTCAGCTAGTCAAGATTGACTCCTTGGTAACTCTGTCCTTAATCTTAATTCTAACTCTGCTGTCTACCTTAGTAATCACTTCAAGTTGACAGCATCCATGATAAGGAATTTGTGCAGCATCAAATGGGCATTTTTTAGATAAACAAAAATCATGTTGACTGGGTAAAGATACATATTTTTTAATAAAATAAAAAATGGGGATGCTGATACACATGATGCTCCAGGTGCTTTTAATTAGTTCAGCTCTCAGAGCTGCCCCTGCCCCATGCCTCCCAGAGCACATGCTCCATGCTCCTTAGTTAGTGCACATTAAAATAGGCTAATGCACATTTTCCTATGGAGGGTGCCTGTACATGAGTGCAGAGGCTGCTCCAATGCATTGTAATTACAGCACATCAGAGACTCAATTAATCAAGTCAGCTGAAGTATGGTTATTACCGTGCTCCAGCAGCCTCCTGTGTCTCATATATCAGTGTTCCTGGACTTCAAAATGGCAGTGGGGGGTGCTTGAACTAAAGCTGTTCAAGTGATACCCCTACCTATTTTGATCTAATGCACAGTAAAGCATCACCATCTACATGTGCACAACAATTACTGTGCAGTAGATTAATTTAAAGCGCTATTTGCTATTACTGACAGATATGTTCCTAGAAAACAGCTGCTTGCTATTAAAGCAATTAAAATAAAAGCTGCTTTAGCCATATATATGAAAAGAAGAAATGGGACACTATACAGTGAAGATGGGGTAAAGATTACAGATGATCTAGAAATGAACCTCATTTGTCAATAGTAAGCCTCACTTTTCAATAATGTTGAATGTGGAGGCAAAGGCACAGTGGGTAATGGGAATGAGGATACAGAAATGGAAATTACCACAACTGAAGTGGAAGGAAAATTCAATAATCTCAATGTGTTCAATCAAGGATGCACTGGATAATCTCCATCCCAGAATTTTGAAAGAACTTGCACATAAAATTACATTTATGGTAGCAAATATGATTAATAAATCTATTAAGTCAGGGGGGAAAATATAAGATTGGAAAATAGCAAACATAGTACCTGCTTTGCCAAAAAGGGAAAAAAACTGATGGAGGGAGCAGCAAACCCATTAATCTGATCTGAATAGTTTTCAAGGTATGAGAAGAAATTTTGAAAAGAATAATTAATTATATAAATGTAAATAGAAAATGGGATACAATGCAATATGGATCTTATCTTCATGGATAAGGCAAATAATTTTCTAGACAAAGGAAACACAGTAGATCAATCTCAGTTCTAGTAAAGCATCACTGGAGTGACATACGTGACTTGCACTAATGTACTAATGGAAATTAAAATACAAAATGAGAAGGTGGGTACAAGCTAGTTAAAGGCATGACTGTGCAGAAAGGGGATCTTTTGAGTAGGAGGGAAGTCACTAGTGGAGTCCTTTAAGGAACAGTTTTGGGACAGTTAATATTTCTTCAATGATCTGGGCACAATGAAGTGCTAATGAAATGTATTAATGACATAAAAATAAGAGGCATTGTCAACACTGAGGAGGAGTGGAATACCAAGCAAAAAAAATGCATTACCTTGAGGCTTGATGTAATAGAAATGGGATAAAATTAATTAGTTCAAAATGCAAGTTTATACACTTAATTTATGCACTTATGCACTTATCTTAATTGATTTCTAAATTGCATAAACAGGAGTTGCATAGAATTTAGGCACCTAAGAGTGTGTGTAGATGAAGCAGGGGCCCTAAATTGAAGCGGTGGGTTTTTAAAAACAGCGCTTCAAGTTAGGGTGAAGTAAACCCTCATGTCGTGTACACCCATGTCTTACCTACCTCTCCAGTGATGGGGAGGGGATGGTGAGCTGCTAGTGGCTGAGTAATCCCTGGGCTGTGGGGTGGCGGGGCTGGTGTTTGCCTCCACAGCAGCGGTGCCCCCCCATCGCCCAAGTGGCACCCACCCACAGGCACCTGGCTCAGACAGACCCGGGGGGCACCGCAGCCATGGAGGAAGGGACCAGGTCCCCATGCAGCTCAGGCAGGCAGGCTCCGGAGGTTGAGGGGAAAGATCAGACTCACTGTTTTTGTTTTTTTTTTCTTTGGTGGAGCGTGCCTTCCTGGGCTGCTGCCTGGCTGCCTGCACAGGCTGCCTGCAGAGCCCCTGAGCTGCACGGAGTCTGGTGCTTTGCTCCATGGCTGTAGGGCAGCAAACTAAAACTCCTCAGAGGTGTTTTAGTTTGCTGCACCCCAAAGTCATTTAAGGCGCATTATGCCACTGAATGTGCTACAACAGCTGGAATTAATGTGCAATATGCCACCAACATGTGCAAACACCAACACCATCAAAGCAGTGCAAAAGCATTTAATGCACTTCAAAGTGTTGTGCACACATCCCCCTGGTTTCATCTACACACTTGCCCTAAGTCATCAAGTGCAATCTGAATTGACTCCACTCAGTGGCAACACCAACGAAGTATTCAGTGCTGAGAGTAGACATGTGGTGCAAAAGAAAACACAGAAAAAGGTGGTGATTATTTAGTAGTGTAGTGGTAAGAGACCTTAAAATATGAAGAGATATGAGTTCTAGTCTCATCCTTGGAGAACACAAACTTCCACTCCCAGGAAAGTGCCTTTAGCTCTAAGCTGTGGCCTATATTGAGGGAGGATATCTCCCCCACCTCCTGTGAGCCTGTCCTGTTTGAAACCCAAGTGTGTAAGTTTCATTGGACTAGAAAGAGGGAGAGCAAATGGTAGTATGAGTGGTTTAGTAAAATAAGTGCTGTCTCTGAGAGGGGGAAGTCTTGGATTCTTATTCCTGTTACCAGAGTTATTTCTGTTTTTTTTAACCAATGACTCATTTTAAGCAATGAGTTTGCTCCTGGGGCAAGATATTCTAGACACTGCGACACCAAGCTGCAAGCTGAGAGCTGAGTAGGATCTTGCCTTGGGGAATAATAAGATTTTCTGCTATAAACTGAAAGTCCTCCAACTGAAAAAAAACAGGACAAAGACCTAGATTTACTAATCAATCACAGGATAAATATGAGCCCTGCCAATGTGATGTCACCATGAAAAAAGGCCAATGTGACCCTAGTAAATAATATGTATTTCCAACAAAGATAGGAAAATATTAATAACATTATATGAGGCCCTTATGGGACTCCATCAGAATAGTACATACTACAGTTCTGATTGCCAGACACATTAATTCAAACTGGAGCTGATGCAAAGAAGGGATGATGAAAGAAATAGCCAGCCTTTTTGAGAGGACTTGGTTTGTGTAGTCTAGCAAAAAACAAACAAAAAAAAGCTAAGAGGAGTGATGATTATTGTTAATATATCAGGAGGATAAACATGGGAGAATGGGAAGAAAAAATATTTTTGCTAAACAACACTACACAGGGGCAAGCAAGTATATAACCTGTGCATGAATTAATTTACACCTGAAATTAGAAAAAGGCTTATAACCACCAGAGGAATGAGGTTCAAAGGGAAGCAGTGGAAGCAAAAAAACCTAAGGGTTTATATGACATGGTTGTCTTTGGTAGCAGGGAACTAGACCCAGTCAGCCAAGATCCTTTGTAATCCTATGCTCCTAATTCTGCATAGCCAATAGGTGCTCTCTTTTAGGAACCTTTTTTCCCAGAATGCTTTTCTAAAATTCACCCTTTATAATTGACAAAGAGAAGCAGCTGCAGCCCTACACTGGCTTTTTAACTAATTACTGAATGTTCTTCGTATTTAGAGGTAAGTACCTGTGTGACAGCTGAAAAGTGTGCCTGTGTGATAAAGGTGCTTGCTGAAGGCTCTATGAAGATTAGACCAAGTGTTTTTCTGTATTTGTTTAGATATTAAGCTATATGTTGTTGCTAAAAGCCTAATTAAAGTTTAAGATGTAGTAAGGCCTTGTATAAAGTAAGGCCTAGTAAATTTAGCAAAGCCTAGAAGTAGTAAGGCCCTGTGGCACAGTTAAAATTACCTTATCAAAGGAATGCACGGCTTGTACTGCTATTGGTCAGTCTAAGAACAGTTGAAGTAAAGGGAATCTGAGTGGTAGTATGTTATCAGTGCCCTTCAGAAGCTATAAATTAGCTGAAATATCTGGAAACCATTCAAAAGGAAGATACAGCTCTGTGAAAAGGATCAGTTAGCTGTTGCCTGGATCAGTGGGCCCATGGACCTTGAGGAGCCCAAGAACTGCATTCCGGGGTTCTTCCCGGTACCTTTCAGACAGCGTTGATCAGGGACGCCTGACTTTGCTGAACTTTGTGAAAAGAGAAGCTTGCTGTGTATCAGGCATTAGAGGGGACTGCCGATAAGTTACCAATGTGAATTGCTTTTGTCTGTCATTATTTGTCTTGTTACTACACGTAGTTGTGTTTTTGTTAAGTCAATAAATCTTTCTTACCTTTCTACCCCCGACCATACTCTCAATCCCGAACCCTCCATAGGTGGCTGAGACATAAATTGGCATCATGAAGAGGATTGAGAGGCTCTGGTCCGGAGAGAAAGGGCAGAATGGAGGGAGTTGCGTGGACCCCATTAGTGGCTTTACTTAAGGAGGTGACGGGGATGGAGAATCCCAGGTGGGATAAGGATAGGTTGAGACCTGCTTGGAGTGATCCAGGAACTGTACCTGATCATTGGGCTAGGTTTGCTGCTGCTGCCCAGGTTAAACCCAGGAAGGAATACCTGTCATGGCTGCTGGCCACATGCCTGTGGTTAGGGGCTGAAGAAGTCACCCAGCTCCGGGAAAAGGTCCCCTGGCTGAGTAAGGAGTTAGAAGATGTGAGAGATTCCAACAGCGTGGTGTGCGAGGCGGTGCAAGCCACTCAGAGCCTCTTGGAGACTTTAGAGCGGAGGGAGGGAAAAATTATGATTGCACGTGTGGCCGCTTCCCTCCAGAAGAGGGCACAGTTAGCACAGGCTGTGGAGCCATACTCCCACAAGATCAAACAGTGTCTTTATGGACAGAGACTGGAAGTTGAGCTCTGGGAAGATGGAGAGGAGGAGACTGATGACAAGCCTGGTGTTGAACCGACCCCGTATGTCCGTGTCCAGAGGGAGGAAACTAGCCAGGTCTTCCCCGTGGTAGTAACCTGTTCAGGGCCGCAAGGAGGGAATCCCCGAACAGAGCTACATTCATTTACCCAGGTGGAAATAAGAGATATGCAAAAACAGCATAAGTCCAAGCCGGGAGAACCAGTGATAAACTGGCTAGTTTGAATGTATAGTGAAGGAGCTTCTGCAATTTCAGTGAGTAGAGCAGAAGCAGCCCAAATCATTCTGCGCCCCGAGCTCCAGTTAAATCAGTTTGCAGGAGGTGATGAAAATGGTACTTTGTTTTCTGCTGCACTACAAACCACTGCAGACAGTTATGGTAATATGGAAGAAGGGCTTAGCCCTGCCCTTTGGGCATGGGCCGATTTAGGGGAAGCTGTCCGCTGCTTGTATCAATTGGTGATAACTGAAATTATTCATACAGTGGTTTGGACTCACATGCCAGATGCAGAAGTCGTGACAACATCATTGTGGAGGAGGTTTTGCCGATGAGCACCAGCAGAGTGCACCTCGGCCATGTTGGCCTTGGAGCCAGAGGCGGTAGATCACCCGGTAAGAAATGCAATCCAGCAATTAGTACAACTTCTACCCATTTTGCAAAAGCCAGGACTGACTAAGCCGACAAAAACTGCCAAGGCCATGGCAGTGGCCTCAGCAGAAGACAGGCCCCCTGATCCCACTGAATTGTTGGAAAAAGCTGGAGAAGGCTGGACCAAGACCCCACGAGCAAAATTGTGGAAATACTTGTTAGCTGCTGGTTTTAATAAAGTGCAAATTAATGGAGTGCCCACCAATGTTTTGCGAGGGCTGTGGGCTAAACACTGCAGTGAAAAAGCAAGTGAAAAAGCAGAGCCATCAGCACCACCAGCAGGGTCACCAAAGGGATTCTCTGCCCTGAGGGCAGAACTGTCGACATTTTCCTAGGCACCTATGGGGTGCCAGCCTTTACCCCGCCTGATCATGTGGCCTAGGGAGTCCGGCCAGCCCAACCCCCAAAGAAAGGGGCCACAATGGGGGCAGTAAGAAGCTGGGGACCGGTATCTAAAGTTAATATTAGCCCCTTAATTCAGATACCTGTACAGATTCAATTAGGTAAAAGTAAAAAGTCGATTAATATGTTATTAGACACTAGTGCCCAGATTTGCATTTTAGATTCCACAAATTGGAAGGGGGAGAAAGGAACCCCCTATCAAGTAATTGAAGTGGGAAGCACCAGACGACCAGAACATCTGGTCCGAGCAACCTTCACGTTACCTAATGGCTCTAAGGTAACAGCTGCAGCAGTAATACTTAAAGGGGGACCAATTTTACTGGGATTTAATGTACTAAGAGAACAGCGGTTTGCCCTTGAACAAGAGAATTAGCACTTTGGGTGCGCAGTGCCTCACCGAGAAACAGAAGAAATGTCTATAACAGCTGTAACTTGATGTAGCATGATCCCACTAACCCTGCCTCCCATAAAAGGAGTACACAGACCCCAGTATCAAACTCCCCTCGAGGCCACCCAACCTATCCAGTGTATCTTAAGTCAGCAGTTAGAAGACGGGACTATTATCCAAACCCACTCTCTGTATAATAATCCAGTGTGGCCAGTGCGCAAGCCAAATGGAGGGTAGCAATTGACTATTGACTTTCGAGCTTTGGATGCTAATACTGACCCCTTAACAGCTGCTGTCCCGTCACTACCAGCCTTGACAGAAAGCATCCGGTATTATGGACCTGCGTGAATGGGATCTGTTGATATCAAAGACATGTTTTTTGCTATTCCCATCCAGGAGAGCCACTGGCTAGTATTTGCTTTCATGTGGATAGGGCAGCAGTATACCTACACCGTGTTGCCCCAGGGGTTGATACACAGCCCCACCCTGGCTCATAGGGTTTTAGCTACAAAAGTTCATGAAGTTCAAGAAAAGTACCCCGACGTACACATGTGGCAGTATATAGATGACGTCATAGTAGGTAGTCAAGACAAAGAGGCTGCCATCAAGGCCTTTGAATCATTAAAAGAGAAAGTGCTTACCTTTGGATTCACACTGTCTGAACAAAAAATCCAAAAGGTAGGGCCCCAGTGTGAATTTCAAGGAATAAAATGGCAGAATGGGGGGGCCACAATACCAACTGAGGAGCTGCAAAATATAGTGGAGACCCCGACTCCCACTAATGTGAAAGAACTGCAAGCCTAATTGGGAGCACTCAATTTTTAGCGTATGCATGTTCCTAAGTTTAGTGTATTAGCTCGCCCCTTGTATAACCTGTGTAAGAAGAGAACTAAATGGGAATGGGGTCCTGAGCATAAATATGCCTTACGAGCCCTTAAAGAAGCAGTAATTGTTCATTCCTCCCTAGCAGCATGATGTCCAGAAGGAGAGCTTTGGCTCCATATAGGTGTCTCAGAAGGAGGACCACATGGGAGCAGGTGGCAGGAGTCCTCGGAAGCAGAAGGAAAACCCCTTGGATTCTGGAGCCGAGGCTGGAGAGGGGTGAAAGCCAGGTGTACTCTCTTAGAAGAGATGTTGTGTGCAGCAACAGCAGCCCTGGAAGCCACAGAAGCACTGAGAGGAGAATTACCCACAGTTATCACTACTCCGATACCTATCCTCAGCATGGCTCTGTCAGACCACCAGCTACCACCTGGGGGGAGACCCCAAGATACCACAGTCCAAAGGTGAATTTATTACATTTTGAGTCAAGTCCAATGAATAACCCCAAAAGGACACCCTGCATTAGTTGAAAGAGTCACTGAAAGTACAATTAATGTTTATCCTGATCAAACAAGCTGCAGTGAACCTTCACCCATCAAAGAAGCACCTCCTTTCTCGCCTGAAATGGAGACCTCAGCCAATGTTGAAATCTGGTTCACAGATGGGTCTGCTCAAAGTCGTGCCTGGAGAGCAGGCGCCTTAAGAATTTGAGATGGCAAGCAAGAAGTATCACAAGGCTTCGGAAAAAGCTCACAGTATGCCAATCTCCAAGCAGTGCTCGCTGAGGCTGTGTGGGAATTAGCAGAAGGTCCACATCTTAGAAGGCCCATCTATATTTATAGCAACTCCTGGATGGTAGTAGAAGGATGTACTAAATGGCTACCCCTATAGAATAAAAAAGACTTTAAAAGATGAGGACAAGAAATTTGGAGCCATGAAAAGTGGAAAGCCTTATGAGAGTTAGCCCAAGATAAGCTTCCTCTACACATCCAACATGTGAGTGCAGCACATGGAAATAAGGCAGGAGAAGGCCTGGAGGCAAAGTGAAATAGGCAAGTTAATCAGCTAACAAGAGAGGAGAGCGCTAAAACCTTGTATGTTGAAGAAAAAGATAAAGCGGCTAGTTCATCATTACCCAATTCCTCCTTCCACTGTACACCCGGGGAATGAGCCGCAGAATGGCTATATCGACAACATGGACAACCCAGGTATAATGAAACCGCCCACCTGGCCACATGTTGGGGCATTCATGTAACTAAGAAAGAAGCACAAAAAATAGTCAACGCATGCATCACTTGCTGTGAGGTAAAAATGCGACTAAAACCCTGCCCAACTGTCCCATTGTCATTACGTGAAGGAAAAGTAGCATGGCAGGTATGGCAATGTAATTTCATAGGCCCCCTCCCTCGAACTTCCCGAAAGTGACAGTACGTGTTTGTAGCTATAGAAGTTGTCACAAAAATGACGTTTGCCTGCACCTCAGCGAGCGCTACAGCCCAAGACACTTGTGCAGCACTGGAAACTTTGCTAGCTGTGTATCCACCACCTATAGAACTACAGAGCGATAATGGCCCTCACTTCTGCAACCATCTTGTGTATGACTGAACTGCGAAACATAGCATATTATGGACATATCACATCCCATATCATCCTCAGTCTAACGAATTTGTAGAGTGAGCCAATGGCATCCTCAAATGCAATTTGTGGTTAGCCGCTGGCCTGGCTCTTAAAAACTGGGACTTGCACCTGGATCGAGCTATCAATTGGGCCAATAACCGACCCCGTCTGGGAGGTAGCCCTGTGAGAGAGAGAGAGAACCACAGGGGGCAAAGGAGCACTGGTCAAAGGTAGAAGCAGCTGCCCCAGCCCCAAAGAGCTCGGCAGAAATACTCCTTAACCAGGTGTTTCTGGAGGGCCAGGAATTCAAACCTCTCTATAAAGAAGAGCCTGGAGCAGGCAGGAGGGGAGAGCACAGGACCGGAAGGAGAGGAGCTGGATCGAGCAACGTTGCAGGAGAACTTGAGAGCAACCTGGAGAGCCGGCAGGAGGTTCCTGCAGAGAGGGGGCTCCCCAGAGAAGACTTAGAGGAAGGTGTGGTGGATTGGCAGTACCAGAAACTGCTTGCAATCTTGCCAGCAGCTGGCAGAGCCCAGCTGGGGAAGGTACTGTAAAAACCCTAATAGAGGGGCACTTCAGAACAAAGGTACCGTAAAGACCCTAAAAGAGGTGCAAGGACAAAGTGTCAATGGTAGACCCAGTGGGGTAAGGGGATTGTAATGATCCCAATAAGAGGCTCATGAGGAGCTGCCATAAAGATGGGAACAGGTGAAGGATAAAGTGACCTCACCGGATATATATTTTTTTCCTTTTTCCCCCCCCCTGCAAAAAAAGACAGGGAACAATAATCCAGGACGGGAGCACTTGGTTTCTTTTTTTGACAGAGGTACAGGAGAGAACCCGAAGGCCGAACATTGACGAAAGGACGATTTTGATTCCCGGTGGAACGGGCGAGGGTGTAGGGGATGGTGGAGCCCTCAAGAACATAGGCCTCAGGAACAGAGGACAGTGGACGACAACCAACTGGAACTACGTGCCCAGGTACTGAATCTACTTCTTTAAACACCAAGTCATAGCAGGAGAGGATGTGAGTGCATGGACCTCCAGTTGGGACCCGTCCCTGACATCAATTGACAGACTGAGGTCCTATGGGGCTATAAACAGAATATATATATATATATATATATATACACACACACTTCTCTATCGAAAGAGAAAACAATAGGCCGATCAGAGAAACAAAAGGAGATAAGGGCCCAAAAACTGCCTTCACCCAGGAGTTAGCCACATGCAACAGGTCTTTGGACTGGGTGGTCCCCAAGAGCCGGCAGTAGAGCGACCTAGGGGTGGTGACCCGGGAAAGCTCCAGGCAGGAGATCGGGTAGTAGTGAAGCATCCTCAAGGAAATAAATGGACACTATTAGCAAAAGGTATGCATAATACATAGTGGGTATTTAAGTCAAATTTATCTAACGGGAGCCAAGCTCCTTGTTGTTTTGTTCCTACAAATTGGATCTGTCCACAAGTGCAGCCATAACCATTCCTAATTAAGCCTGCCACTGAAGATGAGTCCTGCTCTGTCACTGGTCTGAATTGACTGGCACCATGAAGTAGTGGACTGTCATGAATGTACTCTTATTATTAATGCTTTATTCTGTTTCCTGGGTAAGGCATGTCTACTATCCTTCTTATTAATTCAGATATTAATAAACTTGCTCCTGAAGACCTCAAGGAGTGGCCTAACCCTGAAGAGCATCCCCCAGAAATACGTTCAGATGGCCTTCACGTGGTTCAGCTGCAGTATCCATACTGGAAGATACCCACCACCCCAGAGCAAGTGAAGTCCTGGTCTGTAAGTAGAAGAAACAGAATAGTTGACTGGCAAGGTGGTAACTGTCAGTGCACCTGTGGCACCAGTTATTATCTTGGGTTCATTCCCTACCTAAAGACTGAAATGGCTAACTGTGGGAGGGGAGGTAATTGTTGTAGCTCTGCTCATTTGGGAACTTGTTGTTACATACATCCTGAGGGAAACTCTGTTGAGCTCAACGCCCCTGAGTTTGTATCCCCAATAGTGCATTCTTCATCTGTTCAGCCTCTCGAGCCATTGCATTTATGAGAAAATCTGCCTCCTCCCATCCCTATGGCTAACAACACTTTCAAGCAATGGTGTGAGACCCACCAGGTGGGAGGGCGCATTACAGGTTGGAACAGAGTTATTACATGGTTTGTGAATCATACCTATACAGAGGCGTGGTGGAATGGTACCCACTTTAATACAACCAGAAGGAGGCTGTATCTGCAAGTCTCCACCACTTATCCTCATTCTTTTATACCAGTGGGGTTCCTAAAGCAAATCAGTGCTATAATTCTGCCAGGGCAATGCCATTTCATTAACCCAATACAGCATCATCCTATGAGTGACAGTGAAAGTTTTTTCGCTCTCTGGGAAGTGAAGCATGGTTACAGGCTCCCAAAGAAGGAAGGATAAATGTAATCTGTGAGAAAATGGGGTGTTCACTACTATCTGTAGCCATTCCCCCATGGGAGGCTCCGACAGCTCCCATGTATAACTGCACACCCTGGTGGAGGTCACAAGTTAAAATCCCAACCCTCCTAAATGCTTCGTTGTTCACCGCCCTAGTATTGTTCAAACCAAAACAATGGTATGTCCGATCTACTTTTCCAAACTGTTCAGAAGGAGCCCGGGTAGCTAAAGGGTTGCTTAAATGGAAATGGCCAGCCATTTTCCATTCCATAAGTGCACTTAAGTCCCACAGATGAAGAAATACTCCAGGTTATCTTTAAGAAAAACTTTACGCAGCTATGAATGTATGAAACTTGGATAAATCCCAAAAAAACACTAAAGGAGTAGCCAACCTCCGATAGGCAGTAGGGCTGCTCACTAGGGGAGGCATGCTCGAAGGAAAAACATTAGAGCACACTAACAAATTGCTAACTGATGTAGAATTAGAGACAGCCCATCTTGCCCAGGTCATGATGAACACTGCTTTTAAAGCAAACAAAAATCAAACTTAGAGTACTGCTTGTGTGCAAGTTCAGTTATCATTAAATATGCATTTTTCCCAGGTAATAAACAACATTAAAAATAGAAAATGGCCCCCTGGCTTAGAGCATCATAGAGTGCCTGCAACATTTAAGAAAAAAATACCCCTATCAAAGTACCTGAATTACCACTTGAGAAGGCTGTGATAAAGGAAAATGTTCATTCCTGGTGCCGGGGGTAAAAAATGGAAACTGGACCACTGCTTATTTATTAAACATGGGGCTAGGAGGAGGATGCTTTTGGGACTGGAATCTGCATCACCCCATATGGAAAATAGTTACCCCCGGTGGTCCTCGGTATGTAGCACAGTCCCCCTTAGTTCAAATTAGTAACACCTTAATTAAATTACAAACCCTATGAAAAGGCTGGCCTCTCAGCCCACCTAACATGACCTGCATATATGAGTTACCTAATGTGTCATATGTAACAATAGGGCAACGTGTTTATTAAAAAGAACCAGGTCACTTGCTGCATAAAAATAGTACCACCTGGACTTTGTGCAATTCATGTTGCTTAGAAGCTAAAAGTGAAGCCGTTGCTCTACTGCAATTAAGTAACTGTACTATTGCCCTAAAATGGCCAAAAATTTCCTCTGAGACTATACCTCTCAACTTTACGATACCCACTTCATGGGTATCAGATGTAGACATGCCATGGTTAAAAAACTGAAATGAAGTAAAAAATAAACTGCAAAGCCTTGAGACAAAGGCTCGGCAAGGCACTCAGTTAGCTCTCCTTGCTCGAGAGGGTAGGCAAATCGTCAGTCTGGCTGTCAACGTGCCTGAGCCTTGTAAATGGTATAATGTAATCTGTACTATTCGTGTGTCACCAAGTGTCACCTCAACTACATGGCTAACCATCTTAAGCATCATAGTATTCTGTATTGCCCTAGTAGCAACAGCTAAATTGTGTTTTAACTGTTGTTGTCATAAATCTGTTCATGCTATGCAAGTTAAATTTATAAATCCCTCCCCATTTCCCGATGTAGTGCATGTGGCTTTAGCATCTCAATTGTAGCTATCATAGTGCTTCAGCAAGCAAGAGGTGGAGTGTGGCAGCTGAAAAGTGTGCCTGTGTGATAAAGGTGCTTGCTGAAGGCTCTATGAAGATTAGACCAAGTGTTTTTCTGTATTTGTTTAGATATTAAGCTATATGTTGTTACTAAAAGCCTGATTAAAGTTTAAATTGTAGTGAGGCCTTGTATAAAGTAAGGCCTAGTAAATTTAACAAAGCCTAAAAGTAGTAAAACCCTGTGGTGCAGTTAAAATTACCTTATCAAAGAAATGCAAGGCTTGTACTGCTATTGGTCAGTCTAAGGACAGTGAAAGTAAAGAGAATCTAAGTGGTTGTACGTTATCAGTGCCCTTCAGAAGCTATAAATTAGCTGGAATATCTGGAAACCATTCAAAAGGAAGATACAGCTCTGTGAAAAGGATTAGCTAGCTGTTGCCTGGATCGGTGGGCCCGTGGACCTCAAGGAGCCCAAGAACTGTATTCCAGGGTCCTTCCCGGTACCTCTCGGACGGCGTTAATTGGGACGCCTGACTTCACTGAACTTTGTGGAAAGAGAAGCTTGCTGTGTATCGGGCATTAGAGGGGACTGCCGATAAGTTGCCAACATAAATTGTTTTTGTCTGTCATTGTTTGTCTTGTTACTACACGTAGTTGTGTTTTTGTTAAGTCAATAAATCTTTCTTACCTTTCTACCCCCGCCCTGACCACACTCTCAATCCCTATATATATATATATATATTAGTGGTGTTTTATGTTAATCATGGAAAAATGTGGATTTCAGGTTATATTTTCAAATTCGAAAATTGGGGATTTTTTTTTTTTTTTTGGAGAAAACCAGGATCCCTGCTTATGACTAAAGAGATCATGTATCCCTTCCTAGGTGCATTTGTTCCCATCAGACCAACTACACAGGGCTTGGCAGGATAATACTAAAAACTCTCAAATTACCTAAAATAGCTTTACTAATCTTAAAAATATTACATATTTGAAGTAAAAAATAGAAGTGAGAGCTACATTACATTCAGGTTCTTTACAATAGTATAATGGTCTAAAAGAAATCAGATTTAAATAATAATACTTCTGTATGGCAAATCGAGCATATAAGGCTAAATTTTACTGGTTTGGAGCCTGGGGGATGGTGTAATTATTCTGAGTTGGAGGGCAGGAGAGCAGGAGAAAATGTTTCTTTTGCAATTTGATTTTAATTTTTAATGTGCAACCTTTTGATACTGTGCAGGCATTTAGAATATTAGAGTAAGTCCCTTAGTGGATGGATTGGTGGGCAGAAAAGCAGGTGAGGTGTGATGAATTAATTTTTTTTTCTGACTGTGTAGTTTGCAACATAAATATCACTTTGACACGTGATGCGTGTGTCAACTGTAAGATGCAGAAAAATATGATCCTGTTAAAAATTCTTTAATATCTAAAAAATATGGCTCCATTTCTGCTTTCACTGGGACCTGTGGCAGATCTCCCACTGATTTCAACATGGTCAATCAAAATGCAGAATGAGACTTAAATCAAGAGCATAAATGAATTGGGTACTTTTCAGGGCTGCCCTTTGAACTTCAAAATCTAATCTCTAATCTTTTGTTTCTAAACACACTGCTTTGGTAATGCTCATTTCTTCTTGCAGCTTGTTTTTAGGCCAGTCTTGAAGATTACTTTTGTGACTAGACCTTCTCTAGGCACCATCTAACCCACACACATATACACACTTTTTTATACCAGATCATAGCAGGACTGTGCCCCAGGGGTGGCCATAATGCCCCCTGGTGGCCATGTAGCTCCTATACCACTCGGTTCTGCAGGGTACTCACCCACCGTGCCTTGATGGATTTATTTTTCTGTTGTAGAAGGGAGGCTGCCCCAGGGTCCCTACGCAAGCCCCAGCTTGCTTTGGCTGGTGCATCTCTCCTGTACCCAGCTGACCCCAGTCCTGTTCTTCAGTTCCCTAAGTGCAGCTCCCTTGGGCCCTGTCAGTGACCCAGGGCACCAGTCACCTTAAGGGCTATTCATAGCTTCCTTCTGCCCTTACAGCCAATTTCATGCCTCACAGGTATTACTGCTGCCCACCTGGTACAGGAGACCCATAGAAATTTCGGCAAATTGTCCCGTCTGTAGAATGCAGAGATTTCTGGCTACCACCTATTAGGTATCTGGCCAAACACCATAGGTACAACCCTGCAATGCACTGGTCTGGCAGCAGCACAGAGCGGTATCAGATACCCACCCACAAGGCTGAGCTCCTGCATCAGAGAAAACTCCCTCTGTGTAGAAGCAATGATTTGTAGTGAAGTAAAAGCTGTTTGTTCATTTAGATGATCCCACATTGTGACCGCTAATACAAAGCAGTTACACTGAAGGACCTCATTTTGATGCAACTCCCTTCACAGGAAGATTTATATTGCTATCTGTCACTGTAGGTGCTGAACACTAGTTGCCAACAACTTTATGATAATTAAGCCCCATGCTTTGAGGTGGAAAAATGATTGTCTAAAGAAAGCAAGAAGAAATTCCTCTCAACACACACAGAGACATATATACCCACAGGCAGATACTGTCAACACTTCTGTGTGGACAGCATTGTACTAGTATTATCTAGATGTGATGCTGATGACTTCCTTTGTTTTTTGCAACATCAGGGTATTGGCTATTGAAATAGGATGCTGAATAATGTAAACTGGTGGCTGTCTTTGGAACGGTAGTTTCTGTGTCTGCAAAAGGCAGACAAGGTTCCTTTGGTGAATCTGATATCTTTTACTAGACCAACCCAAATAATTGAAAAATAGTTATCACACCAGGTGCTGAAACTTCCTTAGCTTGACAAAGGGTTTTTGAACCCGAAAGCTTGCTTAATAACTATTTTACAACTATTTGGGTTGGTCTAATAAAAGATATCAGATTCACCAAAGGAACCTTGTCTGCCTATGTCCTTAGACCAACACGGCTACAACCTACACCCCTGTATCTGCAAAATGCATTCTAGAATATCATGTGCTTAATTCCCTCAGGCAGCAATAAGCTGTGAATGCAGGAGACTGATTTTGAAGGCTCAGGAGACCCCTTCCAGGCCAGGATCCTACCCATAAGAATTAGGAGCAAGGTCAAGAAAAAAGTCACTAGAAGAGTCAATACATGACCTCGCTTCTCTGAGTTCTACTCTCCTCTTCCAGAAACTAGATTAGGCTCCTTCATGATGCCAAGATTTGGACTCCCAGCTCACAAGTTATGCAGCAACAAAGAGCCATGATTTGCAGAGTGAAAAAATAGTAACTTGACACAAAAATGGATAACACCGCATGAATTGTTTAAGCTGTCCAGCACAACAACTTAAAGTACAGGGGATTTTAGATGGAATGTGCATGCCTTGTTTAGAAGGCCTGTCATAACGTTTGTTAGCAAGATGGGAAAAGCAAATGCTGCTTTGATAATAAAGATAATCTAGTTCTAAGAAGCTAATGTAATGCTAAAAGAAGAGATTGCATTTAAAGAAAAGGTTAAAGAAATGAACCCTTTGAAATATGTTTCGGTTGCACAAACCAATCCTATAAGAAGTTATACTAGGATGTCATAGGCACAGTTCATTTCCTGAGGATCATTATAGTCTGGGAAACAATGTCCCTGTGGCTCAGCCAAGAGCCATTACAACCAGCTGGTCATTAATCATCTTCTTGGTGAAGAAATTGCTACAGGATGATAAACTGGTATAAGAAAAACAAATGTCCCATAGATTCATAGAATTTTTTAGTTGAAGAATGTTAATGCTATCTGTGGGGGTGGGGGGTGTATACACACTCACACAGATTTTGAACACTGATACTCTAGGAGATGCATGGAGATGCTATATCAATATCCCTTGAAAAAAGCTATGCTAAAATGAAATTAAGGATGTCAAGCGATATCAGTAATTTCATATAAAATCCATGTTATAATGCAGCTCTCCAAAATCCCAGCCAACCCAAAACCTACACTATTCAGAGACAGGTTTAAGCATAAAAAGAAATCCAAACCATTACACTAAAGAAATACAGAGTTACTGTAACTGAAAAACTTTATCACAACTGGTTGTGAAACCATGAAATAACAATGTTTATGATGAAGACATACTAGATTTTTTCTCTTTTTTTCCCAATTATTGTGTCACAGCACAGCAGACTTAAAGTTCTTTAGTTTCATAACTATTCCATAACCTTACCATTGCCACAGAGAGGAAAGAATAAGAAAAAAAGCCTAAAAAATTTATTTTTATTTTTAAAGCATGTAAATCTAATCTATGACCAGAAGTACCTGAGTACTTCAAGTGTAAGGGTTTCTAATGCTTGTTAGAGAAAAATGGCAAATTTCCAGGGATACATTTTATTCTGAAGTATTAATACATATCTCAATCTTAACTCAGTTTTACTGTAGGTTTTTTTTCCC
The DNA here is from genome assembly GCF_000455745.1 of Alligator sinensis. Taxonomy (NCBI): domain Eukaryota; kingdom Metazoa; phylum Chordata; order Crocodylia; family Alligatoridae; genus Alligator; species Alligator sinensis. The sequence continues at coordinate 274,872 of NW_005842826.1, read as the reverse complement.
CCCCCGGGAATGTCTTTGTTTGTAGTAAAAACTCTGAGACATGAAATGTTTAGGCACTGACATTTTAGGAAATTTATGGCAATGTAATCTTTATAGATTGGTGGCAGTTGGTACCAAATAACCTAATAATGAGAACTGAGAAACCCACAACGGGAAGACTGAGCGTAAAACACTTTCAGTATTTCACACTGACTTCCCTTGTGGAGATTGCATTTCTTTGTCGCCTTTCCTCTGTTTCTCTCTCTCTTGTTTTCAATCCAGTACACTAAGCTGGGGCTTCTTTAGAGACCAAGAAATCATAGAGATGTCAAATGGAAAGAGACCTCAAGACACCATCTAATCGAGTCTCTGAATATGTGGCAAGATGGTCATTCCTATACATAGCTTCAGCCCTCTGAACTCTGACTTGTACATCACATGGTTAGGTCCTTTTATGGATCACAGCCTCTCTCCCGAGGGTTGCTGTGAGTGCCAAGACGTAGTCGACAGTCCATTCTTTGTAAAAGGATAAGCACTTCTCTTTACAAATGACCTGTTGGAATACATTGGACACTTGCCACAGGGTGAACCTTTCAAATGCTTGAGCAACCACTGGTCCCAAGAAGACCCTACCCTCTGTTGCCCTCACAATCTTCTCCTTGACAGTATTTTACCCTCAGAACTCATATCCCTTTCCCACTATTCTTAATTATTAAGGCATGAGTTGAAGAGAGAGTGGAATATGGAGAGAATGTGAAGTATGGAGGAATTCGCTGGCTTATAATTACTGATCTCTATAACAAAATGTGTTGTTGTTTTGTACTCACTAATTCCAGATTTCTTCACAACTGTCCTGCAAATATATCCTGTGGGTTTGGTTTTTTACTGTGGTTCCTCCTTTGCTGACCCCAGATTTTCTATCTGATAGGTTTGTTAGCATATAATAGTTCTCTTCAGGTTGGCCTGAATGTAATCACTTTCCAGGATGAAATGTCAAAGTGAGTGAGGTTGGGAGGCTCAATGGGACACTTACAGGCACTGTCAAAACCCCAATATATCCTGACTCTGTGCCTTGTAAATAAGAATTTATGGATCATATGTAATCTCAGGCACTTCTCCCGCTCCGGAGTAATTCCTTATTTTGGCTACATATTTTTGTTTTGGATTTTAGCAATTCTTTCTATTTTGGGGGAGTGTCTGCATGTCTGCTTAGCAAGGTTTACTGGGTAGAAGGTAGTGGTTTTTTATCCTTATTTTGACAAAAAGGATTTTGTTCCCTGTTTAACTGAAAAGACACAGAACTTTTAAAATTGTCATTATAGTCCCTTATTATATAATTTTTCTGGCCTCCCAACACAATTAGAAAAAAATCCCCAAAATCTCAGGTAGCACTATGGGCAAATAAGACCATGTTTCCACCTCTCAACCAAAGGAGCAATCTTCAGGGCCTCCCTGCATTTAGAGATTTGCATGCACTTGCTTATTTATTAATGCATGACCCTTTTACATGCTTAGGTTAGCTGTTTGTAAGGTCTTCTCTTGGATCCTCATGTTGTCTTCCCACGATGCCTGTTAGATCTCCCTCTCCCCCTCTCCCTCCATGACTTTCCCTTTGAGAGTATCTCTGGCCACAACACTGTGCAGTAGGCCAATGTGCTCCCACTTTACTGAATAAGGCCCCAAATAAACTAACTGCTGGGGGAAAATATCAGAAATCAAAATGAGACAGTTCCTTAACCAGAACCACTTTACTAGCTCGTCCCTCATAATCATGACATATATTTATATATATGAGAGAAAGAGAGAGAGAAAGAGAGAGAGAAAGAGGGAGAGAGAGGTGTTTCATTTTATTCATGGAAAAATGTGGATTTTGGGTTACTTTTTTTTAACTGAAAATTGGGGATTTTTTTAAATCAGAGAAAACCACAATCTCTGGTTATGAGGGACGAGCTAGTAAAGTGGTACTGGTTAAGGAACTGTCTCATTTTGATTTCTGATATTTTCCCCCAGCAGTTAGTTTATTTGGGACCTTGTTTAACATTCTGTGTATTGTTCACTGAGTGAGGATGTTTATTATGTGGTAGCTAATGGAATAAAAATCTAGCATTTGTGATTAATCTATCTGATTTTGCAGCTGCTCCAGTGTCTATCATGGCTTATGTTATCATCAGTCCCATCATCCCAGGTGTTTTAGGATTCTTTTCCCTAAATTGTAACCTCCGTGTGCTTTGCTGCAGTTTAAACCTGCATGTTTTGCCTTCCATGGCTTTCTGGTAGTCTTTCAAATACTGTATACCCCAGAATAAAATACACACCTTGCTTTTGAAAGGCAGAATGAAAAAAAAAAAACTTTCTCTATAGTAAGTAGCTGAGTAGCAGCAGCTAGGGAGCCAGGCCTGCTAATCATTCTTCTCCCTGTGGATGTACTTCAGATTATATTTTCTGACCCCCACCCTCCCACACACCCTGAAAAACAAAAACTGCTCTTACCGTATTTCTCACATATAATGAACACTCCAATTTCCAGCAAGGTAGAAAAAAGATTTGCCTTGTATGCAAGAAAATATGATGTTTGAAAAATGCTCTATGTCCTTAATCTCCTTTTTTCCAGTCTAAGCATACCTAGTTCTCTCAATCTTTCCTCCTTTCTCCCATTCACATATACAACTTCAGCCCCTTTCCAAATCCTTCCTCATCTTTACGTACCTTGGGATCCTCTTCAGTTTCTCTACATCATTATTAAAACTGGCCCTGAATGGAGCACACTTCTCCAGTTGAACCTTGTGATAAGCAGAGTGGTACTGTCACTTGCTCTGGCTTGCCTACAATACTTCTGTCAATGGAACTCAAACTTCTATTTGCTTATTTCCTGCAATAGTATCACATTACTGACAAATGTTGCATTCAAGATTCACCATAACCCTATATCTTTCTAGAAAGTGCTGCCTAGGTAGTTATTTCCCTTTTGTATTTGTTCATTCAGTTTTTCCTCCGAAGATGTAGCACCTTGCATTTGTCTTGGTTGAAATTAATTTTGCTGCTGACAACTCTATTCTTCAATTTATCCTTTTGAATTCTAATCCGATCTTCCAAAATGTTAGCTCCCTCTCCTGGTTTTGTCATATTCAGATCCAATTAGCATACCCTCTGTCCTTGTATCCAAGTCATTAATAAAAATGTTAAAGAGCGCTGGACCCCAAAACCCATTGTAATGCCTGCCAGTCAGACATTAATCCATTTATAGTTACTCTTTGCTTGAGGTTATTCAGCCATTTCTGCATCTACCTAACACTAATTCAATCTAGCCCACATTTCACCAATTTACTTAGGACAATATCATGTGGGACTGTGTCAAGTCCTTATGGAAGTCAAGGTATATTGTATCTAGTGTATTCCCTTTAAACACCAAACCAGTTAGCCTGTCTTTACCAGCCCTCAGCCCTGGTTGAAGAATTTATTGAACTTACTTCTCCAGATCACATTCTTATGTGTACATTTATCTCTTGAGAACCCAATATCAGTTGCACAGTAGAGCAAAGGGTACTTCCTGTTCCTGTTCTCAGGGATTTGAATATGTTCTTCACTGGGCACATCTACACGAGACATTTACTGCAGAGCTGACTAATTAGCCACAATAAAGTCTCAGCATCTACTTGTGTAGCCCTATTAGACTGAAGGAAACTAATACATGCTGCCATAGGTTAGTACCTGTAAACACAAGTTCTATTCTATGACAACGTTATTTAGTGCACCACAATGGACGTGTAAATGCTGATGGGGCTGGCTAGGGCACAAGGGTGCTCTGGTGCAGGAGATGCCTGCTGGCTAGCCCCACAATGGAAAACCCTTGTGCCACAGCCAGCCCCTCTGTAGTACGCTGAGCTGGGTTGGAGCAGCCCCGAGCTGACAGGCTGAACCCCACAGTCTCCCTGCCAGGTGGGTCTGGTCCGACCTGGCTCAGTGTGCTGCGGACCCAGGCACACTTGTAAACACAGTGCCCGGGAGCCATAAACTCTGGCATGAAAGGCCCCGGAGTATATTGTGTTGCACTAATATCATGTGAAGACACACCCTTTACTTGCCAATTGTTTGATTACTTGTTTTGACCCTCTCCCTTACTTTTTCCATGAGTCTATAGGGCTGTAACTGTACGCAGTTGCTGTATTACTGGTATGATCACTAAGCAAAATGCTGACCCCACTGCTGGTCTTTGTGTTGATAAAATAGCTTCACAATTTGCAGAGTGAAGCTGACTTGTTCTTGCTGATGTATTTCCTTTTGTTGATACATGCATCAGTGCAGCTGTGAGAACAGTGTTGCGAATATTACTTTCTAGAGATATTCCCTACATTTGGAACAGAATTACTACTGGTATCTTACTGATAAAAAGTTAAAAATAAATAAATATGCCTTTACACTGACATTCACTGTGCAATTGTGCTGCATGAGTTTTCTCATCCAGATATACTTGACATGACTAACTTCAGATGTTCTTGCTGTGGGAATACAGGTTGGCCAGCAGTCATATTCTTAATTCTTCTTTTTTTAGATCAGGGCTGTCCAACTGGCAGCTTGCAGGCCACAGACAGCTTCCAAGGAGTTAAACAGAGACACCCCCCGCCCCCGCCCTGACTTCCAGTCCATGCATTACTCCCCTCATCACTCATGCATCTGCTGCTGAGCTCTCTGGGCGTCCCTTCCCTTCTTCAGCTTCTGCTGCCTGCCCCCACACCTGGGATGGCACAGCATGGCTCACAGGGCTGAGGCAGCTGATGGTCAGAGGTTTGGGGGTCCTGGGATGGTAGAATGACACAGTGAGGGGGCATCTGGCTTGTGCCATGGTGAGATGGGTCCCATGCAGCCCAGAATGGGAGACTCAACATGATGCAGTGGGGGATGGCATATTACTGCAGTGTAGCAGGACAGTGTCTACCATGCGACATGCATCCTGGGGGAATGCAGCCCCCCAGCTGTTCAGAAGTTGGGCAGCCCTGCTTTAAATCACAGTTAACTCTAAGGAAGCACAAGAGACTATGTAATATTTGTGTGGTGGGAAAAAAAATAAAGCTTGTAAAGTTTATATTCAAATCTGTTTTTAAAGCTTTGTTCTGCAAGCTGAATCATTAGAAAACCAGGCATGTAAGTTCATTTAATGTCATTTTTGTTGCTTTTTTGTACATAGCTCTATAGATGCAACATAACATTTCACCAACCATTGATGAGGTAAGCTATATGATTTCAGGGCCCAAATATTGGAAGAGGACATGAAAGCTGGGGCAGATTTGGAGAGGAGGGATGAGAGAGGAGTGTGGTGGTATAGTGGCACCTCCCTTCACCATCAGTTTGCTGCTAAGAGCTCCAGTCTCAGCCACCAGACGTATGCAGTGAGCTCTCCCTCACTGTCACACTCTCTTTTTGCCATCCTGGATGCACAGCTGCATAAGAGGTGATATTTATGACCCACAGTGAACTTAAAAAATCAAGGTTCAAAGTTTGCCTGAGCCTAACAGCCAATTAGATTAGAACAGTTAAGTTATAACTGCTTCTATAGCAAACATCACACAAAGGACCAAGGTAACAGCATCATGTCCATCCTTACTGCAGTAAGAAAGTTTAAATTGTAAACCCCCCACATCTGAGAAAGCAGCATGGGAATAGGGGAACAGAATTCTGCACTGAAGAGATTCCATGCAACGTCCATGTGATTGATTGAATGCATCCTGTTATTTGTAGTCCTCACTTTAAAAATATTTTAGATTTTTTTCCATATTTTTCACTTCATAGTCACCACAGAGCAGAAACAGGTTGTTGGTGTACTTTAACTGAACCTTTCTGTACATTAACAGATATCCTTTCAGTATAACTTTCACTTTGAATTTCCAGGTTTTATAACGCTTGGCTTTGTGCTAATTATAATATTCCTGTAATTTTTTTCTCTTAAATTACTGAAATATATTCTCCCCAACTCCATTTTTATAAACCAATCTTTAATCTGTGAATTTTTTATTCATGTTTCACCAGAGAGGCATAAATATAAAATGTTCTCCTCTGACAGGATGTTGGTATGGAGAATGTAACGTTGTCTAATGTTTCTTTAAATTCTGAGCATGTAGCCAGACAGGGAAGAAAGCAGGGAAATTTCTAGGCAATAAGCTCTGCTGTAAGGCACAGAAAGACAGAAGAAGTTTAAAAAAGGAATGTACTTCCTTATTCTAAGGAAGCATGGGCAACTGGTGCCACCTTAGTCAGGGGGGCATGTGCCCCCCCAGTGACCAGTCAGTGACTGGGGGGGAGAGTCCTCCACCCCCGCCCCCCTGTGGCCAATCTCACCTCTCAGAGGTGGCTGCGGTGCTCCCAGAAGTGGCAGTGGTGCTTCATCTGGTGCTCCCACTCTTCAGCTGGCGCTCGCGGGGGGGCACCAACACTCCCTCCTGCCCCCCCGCCTGTTGCCTAAGCAGGGAATGCAGCCTGTCAGGGGGTGCACCAGTGCTCTCAGGTGGTGCACGTGGACCCCCATATACCCATTATGTGTCACCACTGTAAGGAAGTATTTCACTCGCTGACAGAAGAAAACTATTCTATGGTTCTTTAACATGGAAACAGGGAATACTGTATAAGTTTTAAGCAGTTATTTGAATTAAGGAAGTATGAAGAGGATTTTATCCTTATGCACCAGAATTAGAAGGTCAACCTCTGAACAGGAAAGCAAAATGGGAAATTCACAAAACTGAAAGTGATAGAAAAAAAACAAAGGTCTCAGTAAAGGGTGTGTCATTGGCAGAACAAAGGCAGTAACTAGAAAGAAGTAAGAATCAAGAAGTATTGTGCAGAGCCTTAATGGTGATGGTGAAACATTTAAACCTGACATACAAAATAAAGGCAGAACCAACAGAAAGGTCTTAAGGGGAGACTCCCTGATGATGTTTGTTTGACAAGGGAGGAATACAATTTTGGCAGCAATGTTTTTAGAGGAAGCCAAAATGGAAGATGGTCAGGTTATGGCCAAGGATTTTAGCTGTCAGAACAGAAAACGAGTGTTGAATTTTTGTTATACTGAAGAGAAGAGAGTGGCAAGATTTAGTAACAGTCTGGACATGAGGAGAAAGACCCAGAAACAGCAAAGATAATTCCACAATGGCGAGGTTGAGTCAGAAGAAGTATGATGGTGTTACTTACATGAAGAGATGAAAAGGGAAGAGAGATGGGAACTGATAAGAAAATGAGAAGTTCAGATTTGCTTGTCTTGCATTGGTAACAGGCTTAGTAGCATTATATGCTTGAGACATAATCAGATATACAGGATTCAATGGAAATGGGGACTGATTAGGTAAGAAAGGTGGATGTGACTCAAAAGTGCAGAAGTTATATTTGAACTCATACATATTGTTGAGGGAGAAAATAAAGTAAAGGCAGGTGGATATGTGAGAAGGAGTTTTGCGAAGGCACACTAAAAGAGGGGGCAGAATAGAAAGGAGAAAGGGAGAGTTTCAAGTGAAGGGGGATCAGCAGTGCTGAAAGCTGCAGAAAGTAAAAGAAAGATGAAACTGGAGTAGTGGCCAGAATGAGTTCATTGGCTGCCCCTGTGAAAGAAATTTTAAAGAACAGAAATTAAATCCAAATTAGAGAGAATCTAGAAGGGAGTTAGAGGAGAAGATACTGGGAGAGCTGTTACTAAATGATCCATTTAAATTGCTGAATGGTCAAGAGGGAAGAGAAGGCCATGAAATGCATACTATGCATGTGGATCCATTCACCATGCTGCATATTTGCAACATGGCAGAAAAATTACATACTGGGAAATTCCAGTATATAAAAAAAAAAGTGGAAAAAAAAAGTGAGGTGGTGCATGTGACTGCAGCATGTGTGATCCAAAACCGGAACCTGGCCAGCCATAGTTGGCTCTGGACAGCCAGGCTCCATGCACCCACATTCCCTCTACTGCTGCCCCAGGAGGCCCACCCAGGCCACAGGTAAGACTTCTGGGGCCAGCCCATGTGCACAACTATGTGCCACTGCTATTTGTCCCTGGGGAAATGCACATGTGCACTCATCTGGATGTGCCCTCTTTGTCTTTAAGCATTGGTATTGTCCTAGCCACCTGCGGAGGGTTCGGGATTGAGAGTATGGTTGGGGGTAGAAAGGTAAGAAAGGTTTATTGACTTAATAAAAACACAACTACGTGTAGTAACAAGACAAGCAATGACAGACCAAAGCAATTTGCGTTGGCAACTTATCGGCAGTCTTCTCTGATGCCTGATACCCAGCAAGTTTTTTTTTCTATAAAGTTTAACGAAGTCAGGCATCCCTGATCAGCACTGTCCAAGGGGTATTGGGAAGGACCCTGAAATGCAGTTCTTGGTCTTCTCGAGGTCTATGGGCTCACTGATCTAGGCAACAGCTAACTAATTCTTTTCACAGAGCTGTATCTTTCTTCTGAATGGTTTCTAAATATTCTAGCTAATTGAAAGCTTCTGAATGGTTCTGATAACATACAACCACTCAGATTCTTTTTACTTTAACTGTCTTTAGACTGACTAATAGCAGTACAAGCCTTACATTCCTTTGATAAGGTAATTTTAACTATGCCACAGGGCTTTACTACTTCAAGGCTTTGCTAAATTTACTAGGCCTTACTTTATACAAGGCCTCACTACATCTTAAACTTTAATTAGGCTTTTGGCAACAACATATAGCTTAATATCTAAACAAATACAGAAAAACACTTAGTCTAATCTTCATAGAGCCTTCAGCAAGCACCTTTATCACAGACATAATTTCAGCTGTCACAGGTATAAATCTCTCACATTTGTCTTGGCCTTGATAATCCCAGAAACAGTTACAGGTGTAGCTGCACCTCTCTCCATTTTGGTTACCCTGCATGCAGACTTTTGATCTTACTTCTTAAGGGACTGAATCTCACTGCTCTATTCTTACACTCTTGGATCTACATACCATACCCTTTCTATGCCAAGTCCTTATTGCCAAACAAACCCATCTGTGTTTAAGTACCTGCTAGCTCCTCTCTTCAGGATCCTATACCCATTGATGTAGCAGCCAAACTGCTTTCTTAAAACAAGTATTTTTATTACCAAATGGAGCAAAGTGGTAGAGAAAATAAGTTAAAAATATCAAACAGAATACATACCTATTTTGTTTCATCTACTCTTTTTGTTTTATGACATGCTAAATTAGATGAGAATTGACTCCCCACAGATCCAACCAACATTCTTTTAGGAAGCCAAAGAGTTCTTGGGACACAGCCTAGCCCCAAAAAATTGTTTTCTAGAACATTCCTTATGCTTGGGGGGGGGGGGTTGTCTTTTCTTTTCTAAGTTTAAAGCATGCTAAATATGTCTATTCCCCAATGACAATCCAAGACACCACCTCAAAAATCTCCAGCTAAAACACGTATCCTGGTACAGATCAATATTTCCTACTGAACATCTCTACCTTGCCACAGTCACCTGAGCATTAGATTTTTATGGTCTGTTTCAGTGTTTCTCAACGAGTGGACTCAAAGGTTGTGTAGGTGGGAGTTCAACTCATTGCCCAATTGCAAAAATTAGTTGTTTGCACTTCAAATAGATGAATCAACAGATATCTTGAACAGTGCAATTTGGTGGGGTTTTGTTTTTATCATGGTGGGACCAGGATTTTTTTGACAAAATGGTTGGTGGCACATAAGGTGCAAAAAGTTGAGAACCACGGTCTATTTGGCCCTTTGGATAAGTGCTTGAGCTTACATACAAAAAACTGGAACTCTTGGTTCCAGAATGATACCTTCTATTAGACCACCTGGAAAATGGCAAGAAAATTGTACAAGTACAAGTACTTGTACAAGATACCAAGTACACCCCTGAGCTTACATACACATTCCTGAAAAACTGTATTTTTATTGACAGAGGGTTTCAACTGCAAGAAAGCAACCACTCCATTTGTCTGTTTTGGTAGCTCTGAGTTTCCTGAAAAGTAATAGATGTCACATCTTGCTTTCAGTGATTATCCTCTGCATTTTACAGAGGTCTCATTTAATTCAACCACATTTTTATTTGCTAATAATATGATTCCATAAATTATCTTGTTAAAGTAGCTCTTTTAATTATTTCTTCTTTCAGAAGACTCATTTTTCAAAATTCCTTATTTCCACTGCTGTGAGGAACTCTTTTTTTTTTATGTTGTCAGATTCAATTTAAATATTATTCCTGCT
>NW_005842826.1:249425-264670 GCF_000455745.1 Alligator sinensis | reverse complement strand
TCCTGCTGTTCTCTGATTTTAATACATTATTTAAATATGCTGAGTTAATATTTTCTGAATAATTTTGAGAAAGAAAATCTATTAGGAGTAACTGTGATTCTTGAATAATATTGTCTTTGCATATTCATGCTTGTGAGATCCACCAGTTCTAGTGTTGTTGAACTTCAAGAATCATCAAAAAGCAATACTCAGGAAGGTTATATAAACACCCTTTCATGTCTCTGAATGTCTGTAGCTGATGTCAGAAGAGGGTCTGTCATTCCCAGCCCCCCCGTTATTTTGTTAGACCCACAGGCTTTACTGGGGTAGAAAGCTGAGGAACACTTAAGGCTACAGTTGAGCATCAGACAGAAGACCTGTCAGGAGTAGGGACCCACATGGTCCACAAAAAAAGTCAGCATTACTAGAAGGGATGCAGCTAACCTGGGAAGAAAGAAAATTTATATTAAGGCCTTTGTTATCTGCTCGTACTCCCCCTGGCTCCATGACAATTTTTCTTCTCTCCTGTTACGGCAGCTGAGGCATCAGCCTGAAATCGAGTTTTTAAAACATCTTCCTTTTGACATAGTCACTGGTTTATGGGTTGTTGGGGTTTTTTTTAATAAATATTTTGTAAGTTTATAATTTCATAGTGAATTCTCGTAAAATAATTATTGGCAACATATTTTTGAAGATATCAACAAATGTCTTCAAAGGGAAAAAATAATGATAAGCATTGCTTTAGGCACAGAAAACAAACACCGTCATTTTGACAGGAAATGTCTCAAATAAAGAGGTAGTAAAATGTCGTTTGTGCTTTATAGCATCTGTTTCAAATAATCAAAATGATCCCTTGGGGGTGTGAGTTATCTAAGTGCTAAATTAAGAATGCTAATCATATTTCCAATCCCTTTTTCAAGTTTTTTTGTTTGTATTTTAATAAGTTATTGGTATAATCACCCAAGTTACATTTCTTACTGATTCCTTCTTTAGGGGATCTTTCTGATTATGATTGCTCATATGCCAATTAATACTTTGAAGAAAAATAATGTTGCTACGGTGATTACTAGACTGGGTGTACTAATGCTCATTAATTCATTCCTTCATTTTACTTGCACTGTGGCAAAGAACACAAATTTGAAATGTATTTATGGCTAAAGATGAAGCGGGGGATGAGGAATTCAGCAGATTAATCAGAGGATACAGAGCTTTCCAGCTAACTAGCTCAAATCCAGCAGAGAGCAGTCACAAACAAAAGTCACTGCCATCACATCAATGTAGTTGGTGGTCTTAGTCCTGTTGCTAGTGAATGGTTTTCTACATCACAGTTGGCTCTTACTGTTCATATTCTCAGCAGAGAAGTTATGAATTAAATTGATTTAGAAACTGTCCTATCCTTTTATGTCTGAGGTGGTCCTTATAGCTCCTGTTTAAGGGACCAGTTCAGCACATGGTGAACCTGAAGGATATTAGTCTCATTGGCTTCAAGCAGTCTAAATGACTACAATAAGGCTACTCGCCTGCTTAAGTGTTTTACTGCCTGCATCCCATATTAAGGCATTTTTGGCAAGGCAGTGTAAGAAAAATGGGGGCTTCCTTGTGTATCTTAACTGGAAAATGCATTCTTTACTGCTGTCAGTGAGAAGTTTTCACAAGCAATAAATTCACCTATGCATGTTAAAAGTAAAAAAGAAAAATCAGGCTTCAGATATGGATTATCTAATGAAAAAAATCAGATCATCTTTCCTAATTGCACTGGGAACACCTAAATTGTTACTACCATATCCAGGCACCACAGAAACCAGGCATAAGGAAGCTATATAGCATAAATTTCTTTCCATAGCTATCAAAAGCCAACTGAGCTGATAATATACTATTTTATGCAGCTTTGAACACATGGGTAATTTTGTTAAAAATTAGGGGAATAAACATGTTGCTTTTAAAGTATGAGATGTTCCTCTAGACTATAAGTAACATAGAGTACAAGTGCACCAAAGGAGGGTTTAAATGAATTGCTGGCAGCACAGAAAGTTCTTTCAAACACTGAAATTAACCAGGCAAAAGAAGAGAGAAAAAGGTGGATGCTCAGACTAAGTATAATAGTTTTACATAATGCTTTGCACACATGGATCTTGGAGCACTTTACAAGAACTGTCATCTCATTATTCCCATTTTACAGATGGAGAAACTGATACACAAAACATTGAAATGGTTGTCTGAAGCCACCCTCAAGCCAGTACCATAGCCAAGAATAGAACCAAGCTCTCCTGAATCATACAGTTCAGTGCATGATTTGGGAAAAATGGTAAAACCATTGCAGACATCTGGTGGTGACTAGGTCTGGTTGGGGATTTTCCTGCAATTGGAAAATGACAATTTATTAAAATCAATACTTTTCCTGATAAGGGATAGGTTTCAGTGACACCTTCATTACGAAAGGTTAAGGTTCAGGATAGAATTTCTCATCAAAACCAGACATTCCCATACCAGAATAGCCAAAGAAGTTCACCTAGGACATTTTGGAGATCTAGGTTCAGATTCTGTCCTGACATTCTCCTAAATGCCAGGTGAATGTACTAAATACTGAGCTATGAAGATCTGAGAGATCAGATGAGAATACAGTTTACCAACCAGTTCCTGAAATTCATAGCACATTCAAGTGGCACTTTTAATCTACAGGTCTCAAAGCTACCCGTACAAAAACGTATTTTGAGTCTAAGAATAGTCATGGGAATTGGAACCACTCAGCTGCATAGAGTTAGCCATAGGCTTAAGTCACCTTACTGAACTGATGCCAGCGTGTCACAAAGATAAATATTCATGATCATTCCCTGAGCACAATGAGCCAGTAAGAGTCCCAGAAATCAAATCTTTTATCAACTGGCTCCTACCTGCCATTTGTTAAAAATCAGCATTGAAATCCCATTCGCTTGTCATAAAGTAATTTCTATGGGAGTTTTCCATGACAGATTATTCTGTCATGAGATATTACAGTCAAAACAGAAAAGGCACTTCATCTTGTCTTAGCTTTCTGCCCTAAAATGCTGTTCAAATGAAAATCCATTTGGTTTTCATTAGAAGTTTTGCTGAATTATTTGGAAATCATTTGAAGAGTCAGCCACCATCCCTACTATTTGAGGCTTGCTGAATGCAGCCAGATGGCCAGAAGCTTGCACACTTCCTAGTTTTGCTGTATTTTTCCCACAAAATTTGCCAGAGTTGCTGCTAAACACAAGGTAACTTTAAATAATGGTATTTTCCCCTTTTATGTAGTCATTTCTGACAGCACCATGCCACATTGCTCTGACACAAAGTAAAAACAAGTTCTATGACTATTGTTAATGTTTCTAACATATGCCAGTCAAAAAGTATGTTGCAAAACAGTTGCCTATGATGGGTTTGTTTCAGTAAACACTACTACAATGTGACTCATTGAAACTTTTTGTGGCAATAGTCTCTCAAAACTTTTGTTATACAAGATTTCTCACACCCCTGGTGGAGTTTCTCATCAAAGACAGAAGGAAGGAGAACAGGATAGTATTGTCTAGGGTCTAGGGTATTAACCTAAAACAGGAGTGATGCATATTTGAGTCCTTCCTCAACTTGATTTGTAGCCAGGACTTGATCTTCAGTTTCCCACAACAGAGGTTAATGTCACAATTGTTTAGCTATTGGCTTTTTTGGTTTAACCCTCTCTCCATTTTTGCTTGTTGGAGATGTATCAATGTGCATAAATGATTTAATAGTCAATGAAGCAAGGTCTTCAACCATCCTGTCCCATATCCAAAGTGAAGGCTTCAATTGCTTCAGGTATCATGCTCTCACACACTCTGTTGCTCAATGAACATATATATCACTTTTGGAAAAGGATGAGAATTTAGGTGCTTACAGTATTAGCCTCAGACTTTGACAACCTGGATTGAAGTTCCTAGTTTTTCTGTGTGGCATTGAGTAAATCACTTTGCCTTCGTCTTCCTCAGTTCCTGATAAAATGTACTTAATGCAATGTTGTTACCGTCCAAGATTAGGGAGGATCACAACGTATAAGATTTTGTGGTGCTTAGGTACTATGGTGAAGAGAGCTGTAGAAATATCATAGAAGGAATGTGTGGTTTATGGCATGTCTCCAGAGCTTTCCTCCCAACCCAGGATCACCTGTTTACCAAATAAATCCTTCTTATTCACTCCTACAGGCATGCACCAGGACTAGCAATTAGACAAAATAGGCAGCTCAGGAGTAGCCCTGGGCATCCACCTCCAGGATTGCTCTAGGCTTTCCCAAGGCATAGAGCCTGTGCCCAGCATTAGGGTACATACTCAGAGCAGAACCCAGCAGGCATGTGTAGATGGGCTTATTTTGTTGTGGTTGGGAAGGAAACCAGATAGGCATCCCCTTAAGCTCCTAAGTTTTTATGTATTAATTTATTTGCCCACGATCCACAGCTGTAAACATTTCTAGAGCAGTTATATTACTGATCAGTTACCATGCTATGTCAGTAGTTATTACGTTCAGAAGGGAAGCAGTAATCTCTAACCAAAAACAAATATACAAAGAGGGCTAATGCACAGTTGGTATCAGTTGTCATCACTTCATTGACTTCAAAGGAGATGACATATTTTATGGTGGCAATGTATCTGCCCCAAGTAGCAGTTCCCTTTACTTTATCTTTTACGGAATAATTTTATGGAGCACATTGTAAAATAAGAAGCTGGAATGTGGGGCTTTGTAAGCAAATTATTAAAAACCAGCTGTAATTTTTACATGATGCTTGGTCCCTCTGCAGAGATAATCTTTGCAGACTCAAAGGAGGGTGATGATTAATGTATAGCAGCTGTCTGTTGGTTTGCACTTGACAAACATTAATCTTCATAAACCTGTGAGCTAAGTTAGAAATGAGAAAAACTGGGGCAGAGATGTTAAATGACTCATTCCAGTCCATGGAGCATATCAGTGATAGAAATGGCATTAGAATCAGGGAATTCCTGGCTCCAAGCCCTCTGAGTTCAATACTTACATGTTGATTTCTCATTTTTCAGTAATATATTTCTTTCACTTCTTTAGCTTTTAATCGCAGGGTTCTTACCAAAAAAAACAACTATTGGTGTCTCCATTCAAAGTGGTGTAATCTCTCTTGAATTTTTTTCAGTCAGTATTTGTTCTGCCTAAAATAGACTTAACTAGTTTAAATATATCTTTCTAAATGTATGATTATAGTACTTTTATAATTGGAGGGTTTACTCTGTGTAGTATTTGAAATATTTCTGTGCCCAGCATGTGTAATGAGGCATCTGGAAGAAACTTGGCTGCTATGGGAATAAACATGTTTTTCAACTATGTTGAAAAACGGAAATAAAAGTACAGTGACAATAAAGATCTCTGTACTGGACAAAGGGTTAGCAAATACAACCTTAGTCTCTCCTTGAAAATCGGAGACTGGGTGGAAATGTTTTATCCATCTTTGCTGCAGCTCAAGATACACAGTAGTGTTGCTTCTTATCCATTTGTAACACAAGGAATGACTTAAGTAGTTGAACATTTAAATACTTTGTTTCATAAAAAAATTGAAGACTCACCTGCAAAGTTGAGACTCTAAAAGCAGTAATTTCTCATCTTCACTTGAGACGATCCATTTATATTAATGTAAAGAAACCCTATAATTTAAATGTCCATTTAAATATTTTTACTAAAGGGAAAAAAGGGCATGAATTATGACTGTAAAGCATTAATCTAGAATCTGCTGTATTTGCATTTTAGTAGAGTTCAGTTCCATTGGGGTTTCTCACTCTATTATATATAGCTATACTTCACTTCATGGAGTAATGCAGACATTTAGGGAGGTTAAATCACATTGACAATGGCCACCCAGTCTAACTTAGTCTGCCCAGGTGTGGACCTTACACTTAAGGTGCAGACAGAAATTGCATTTGTCACATTATCAGCCCCTTGAAAATGCTCTACCACTGTGCCCTAGCAGAAGAGCATGGCTGCAGAGCACTCTGATCGCACAACAAATTAACCCATATTCTATGAGGGTTCAAATGAAGGCACTCCAAAGCACAGCACCTTCATTAATTCATGTTTCCTTGAGCAGCTGGGCTGCTGTAGTCCAGCCCTGCCTTTGGTGCTGTCTCAGAATGGGAGTGGGGAAGAAGGGAGGGGAGGGAGCTTGGGCTACTGTTTGCCCATCCTGCATTGGAGTTGGGGCAGGTGGATTGGGGCCCTCTAAGTCCCCTCCAATCCACCCACCCCCACTCCAGCACAGGCTGGAAAAACAGCCTGAGCTCCCTCCTCTCATTTCCTTTCCCCACCCCACTCCATCCTGAGACAGCACCAGAGCTGGGAGAGTTGGGGTGTCAGTCAGCTAGGGCACAGGCATGCAGCCTCTGTCACTGGATTGGCTGCAAATGGGAGCTCAATTCCCCCACTCTTCAGACCCAACAGCTAACATCTCTTGGGTCAGGAGGATTGGTTTAACTCACGGTGCTTTCTGTGAAGCACTGTGAGTTGGACTAGGGAGCTGCACTTCTGTCTGCACCTTCAGAACCCTAATTAGGTGAATTTAATTGCAGGAAAATTAGATCAGCCTAAAAAGTGGCTAAGTTAACTGTATCTCAGAGGTAGTCTAAGTTAGACTGGGTCCTTTCAATATGAGTGAACTGCTGTACAGTTTCCAGTGCAGCCCTGGGGCTGGGAAAGCCCAGGTGCTGGCCCCAACTTTGCAGCTACAATTTTCCTACCCTCTGCTAGCACCAGCACACTGCCTGGGAGTTCGGGCCAGTGGGGTTGAGTGCTGCTAGGCTCCAGCTGACTGCTGGAACCACCCCAGCTCCCAGACAGTGCACAGCGTCCTGCTGAGCTGTGGGCAGCTGCTGCACGGGTACCAGCCAGGGGGAGCGATCTGCCCCATGTTGCATGGGTGGGCTCTGCCACAAGCCCTCAGAGGCCTCAACCACTGCTGTCAGAGCCTGTGAGTATGGCGCATTTCTTTTTTAAAGTGCCAGGAGGCTGGTCAGGTGGGGGATAGGGATGGGCAGGGCAGCCATGGGGGCTTCAGCCATGGCTCCTTTGGCTGTGCCTGCCTCTGCCTCAGTGGGGGGAGCCATGGGGGCTATTCCCTGCTGCCACTTGCCCAGTTGGTGTGGGGAGGGGGGCACGATGCAGGCATGGCTCACTCCGGGTGGCAGCAGGGCAGAGCCCCCGCTCTCAGCTCTGCTGTGCCCACATCAGCCCTGGGAGCAGAGCCTCTGCCCTGCTGCCACTTGCCAGTTGGCATGGAGGGGTGTGGGATGCAGGCACGGCAGTGCTGGGAGCAGGGATTCTGCCCAGCTGCCACTTGCCCTCTTCGGCCTGGAGTGAGCTGCACCCTCATCCCACCCCCCTTGCCCTGGTTGAGCTAGTGGCAGCAGGGCAGAGCCCCCACACCCAGCGCTGCCACGCCAACATCCCCTCCCCCCCACTCCCTTCCCAATTAACATGACTCCCTGCCCTGGCTGGGCAGCTTGTCCCAGCCCCAGCCCCAATCCCGACCTCACCCATGCTCCTTCCCCGCCCCCTTCCCCAACACACTTACCAGCTGGAGGCAGCTGTTAGCTGCCTGTTTAGTCTATGGCTGAATCTCCAAATCAGCCAAATCTTTTCCAAATCTTTTTCCGAATCAATTCAGATGCTTCAAATCCATTTGGAGCTTTTACTTGCTCTCCCAATTCTATTCGGATTTGGAAATTCAGTCCCTGAATCAGGACAAATCTCCTCTGAATCAAATCAGCTACCAAAGCTTCATACAGCCCTGGAAAACAGTGGACTTAATATACCTTGACTTTAGTGAGGCTTTTGATACTGTCTTCCACAGCATTCTTGCAAACAAGCTGAGGAATATGGGTTGGATGAATGGACTGTAAGAGGGATAAAAATCTGGCTGGATTGTTGGGCTCAACAGGTAGTAATCAATGGCTTAGTGTCTAGCTGGCATCCAGTAATAAATGGAGTTCAAAATTTTCATTAACAATCTGGAAGATGGGATGGATTGCCACCTCAGCAAGTTTGCAGATGACACCAAGCTGGGGCGTATAGTAGATACAATGGAGGGTAGGACTAGGACTCAGAGTGACCTAGACAAATTGGAGGATTGGGCCAAAATAATTATCTCATGAGGTTCAACAAGGACAAGTGCAAAGTCCTGCACTTAGGATGTAAAAATCCCATGCACCACTGTAGCCTGGGGACTAACTAGCTAAGTAGTAGTTCTGCAGAAAAGGACCTGGAGATTACAGTGGACAATAAGATGTATATGATTCAGCAGTGTGCCCTTGTTGCCAAGAAAGCTAACAGCCTACTGGGCTGCATTAGTAGGAATATTGCCAGCAGATTGAGGGAAGCAATTGTTCTGCTCTATTCTGCACTGGTGAGGTCGTATCTGGAGTAATGTGTCCAGTTTTGTGCCCCCACTATAGAAAGGATGTGGACAAGTTGGAGAGAGTCCAGCAAAGAACAAAAAAAATGGTTCAGGGTCTGGGGTACATGATTTATGAGGAAAGGCTGAGGGAAATGTGTTTATTTAGTCTACAGTAGAGAAGACTGGGAAGGAGATAGAGGGGATTTGATAGCAGCCTTCAACTACTGAAGGATGGTTTCAAAGAGGATGGAGCTAGACTGTTCTCAGTTGTGACAGGTGACAGAACAATCAGCAATGGTCTCAAATTGCAGCAAGGAAAATTTAGATTGCATATTAGGAAAACATTTCTCCCTAGGAGGGTGGTGAAGCACTGGAACAGGTTACCCAGAGAGGTGGTAGAATCTCCATCCTTGGAGGTTTTTAAGTCCTGGCTAGACAAAGCCCTGGCTGGAATGATCTAGTTGGGGACAGTCCTGCTTTTAGCAGGGGTTGGACTAGATGACCTCCTGAGGTCCCTTCCAACCCTAATTTTCTATGATTCTATGATTTCTATGACTTCACTGGTCATTTTAATTTACCAGATCCCTGCTAATTTCTCTTCATTTAATCTTGGTACTCCCTTAATCAAGTTACCTTTTCTTCTGCAATGTTACTGTCTGTTAGCTATTCCCAGTAATATCTCTCTTCAATTTCACATCCCTGTTGATTGATTTTAGTTCTAGCTAAAACTTGGCTGTAATAATGTTAACTCAAGTGAACATTATATCTCAGGTGTGGAAATGACTGACAGAAAAATGTTGGATACGCTGCCAAGATGCTCAAGAA
Organism: Alligator sinensis; assembly: GCF_000455745.1. NCBI lineage: Eukaryota > Metazoa > Chordata > Crocodylia > Alligatoridae > Alligator > Alligator sinensis. Next base: position 255,473 of record NW_005842826.1, on the reverse strand, counting down.
GAGTAGATTTTGTTTAACAGATCTAAAGAAGAGGTGTACATTTAACTATAATGACTACAGGACTAATAAAACAGCATTTTTTAACTATTTTTGCCTAGCTTGCTGTGCTTTTTAAGTTGAATATATAAGACAGAAAACTAGTACATGTTCCAATAAAGTTATATTTATTTGTGTTTGCTCTTAAACTGAATAATATAGCACTAGCATATTTGCAAATCTAGCTTTTCTTTAACTGGAGAAAAATGTTTCATGTTTATATGTGATGAGACATCACATCACCTGCACTCACACCCCCTTTCCAAAATCCTAGATCTGCCCATGTACACACATACCCATAGATATGCACACATTTCTACTAATGTTTCAACAGCCTCATTTCTTTCCAACCTCACACAAGATTTATTTCTGGGGGGGGTTTCTGGTACAGTATTTTGTGTATAACTTCAAGCAAGGCTGGTTTCTGTTAACCTTTCCTTTGTCTCTGCAAACAATATTATCCCCTTGCTACATGCTATTTTCCTTCGCCAGCAACTTTTTATATTATGACATTGGGGAGCTTTTAGAGTGAAATCTCATACAGAGAAAAACTGAATTCATTTCACATCCTGAAACAACAATCAAACAAAGCCATGGCATAGACTAGAAATGTTTGGCCCATGCATTCAGTGTTTTCTCTAGTACTCCATTGAGAACAGCCCTATTTAAAACATAGCTTTCCACACAGCTACTCTGTACCCATGCATTCAGATGTACAACTTAGTAAAACAGGAAGCTAGACTAATCTCCAGACATTGCATTTTTATCTACAGTACTTCCACATGTTTGTACTGCTTCCAGTAACCAAAGCATAGCTCTAGATGATGGATGGAGCAAATCTATGGGAGACAGACTTTGCAAAAAATGCAAAGTGTAGCAGATCCTTCACAAATGCTTCTCAATCATTAGTCATTCCTTCCCTTTTTTTCTTCCTTTAGTAAAATAATTTAAATTAAACAGATTCATTATATGTATCAAAGTGTTGCCGTGTGAACTCTGAACACTTTGTTCAAGAGCTAGGAGGGCAGCCAACTGCCTAGTTCCTTAAAGAATAACAGATGTGTCCTTCCAAGTCTCATTCTAATGGAATTTAGGCTGTGGGGAGGAGTTTAAAAATTACTGTCAGTTGTCTACAGTTTCTGTCTCAGCTCTGCTTGTGGTTTTGCCTATTTTAGTACTTCTATTTTTTCCACATCTCTCAGTACCACTGCATGAATTGTCTAGCTAAGCTGAAGTAATTTAGTATTTACTTTCACTATCAAGCCAAATAAAATCAATTCAAAGAAAAATGAAATCAGTGGACTATACATTCTACCCGCCCTGTTCCATAAGCATTATATATTAAAACCTATATTGTCAAGTCAATTGCTATCTTTAAAAAATCATGTATATATGTATATGTGTATATATATATATATATGTGTGTGTATGTATATACACATTCATATATATACATGCGCAACCACACACACACACACACACACACACACACATAAATATAGATATATACACACAAGCACGCAGACATACACACACAGTGGTTATTTGCAGAATTCATTTTCTCATTGCTTATATCCTGGTTTTTCAATTTCAAACATTCACCATAAACTGGAAAAAAAAAATCAGTGGACAAATTCAGTTTTATCTACAAGCAGTTAGAACAAAATTCAAAACACTGGTGAAATGAAATGAAGTGAGAGATTTCCTTGCAGTAGAGTACATAATGCAATAGGTTACAAAATTGTTGGGATCTGAGTGAAGACCTGAAGAAGATATTAGGGAGGGTTACAACACAAGCTTATTTTCATTTAGTAACTGCACAAGCAAAAGATTTGTTTTATTCTATTCCAGAGACAAAGCTTTCCCTTCAATTCAAGTAATTTTTCTACTTTATAAGGTGCAGACAAAAACAAATCCTGGCTATTAAAATCTATTATTTTACTTGGCTCTTTTGTGTGTCTGTGGCTAAACACTGTCAAGAGAAGAAGAAACTCCTTTAAGAAAGAGTACCCTACTTTGCTCCTTGTTTTGTGTGCTAGTTGACCCTTCTACTAATTTATTACCACAGGTAATACTGGTAGAACAGCCTATCTTTAAGGCTACTAACACTTCCCACGATATGACCCTGTTTTCAGTTATTTAATCAAACATTAGCCAATATAACACAATGCTGAGTGTCTGTCTGGGGCTGAATTTTTTTCTTGGAAAGTCTCAGAAAAAGTGGTTCAACCGTTTCCAAAACGTGGTTAGGAGAAAATGCATGGCTTTGTGCGTAAAAGAAAATGTATTGTTTTGTGGGAAAACAGTATGGGATCATTAAAGACTATATCATAATATCATCATAATGTATCATCATACGCACAGGACAGATGAATAAAGTTTGTATGTACAATCCTAATTCTGGCATTTCCTAACATTTGAGTGCTTGAGTCTGCAACATTAACATTATTTAAATATAGATTTTTGCATATGATTTCTTATTTAGATTGCAAAATGTGCTAGTTTCTCTCAGCTTCCCCTAGGATATGAAAAGTAAAGGGTGTACCACTAAAACACCCATGTATAAGTTTAAGAGATATAGGTGTGCTCCTATGGAAATGCTGGCTTAGAAAATGATCTTACTCTATCCCAACTATGCAGCTGATCCATTAAAAATATATTATCCTATGAAATCCATTCTGCTTAAGTAATAGGAATGGCAAAAATTAAAAATCAAGAGGAGTGGAGGATGAATTGGGGATTCACATCACTTCCCTCAAAGTCTGGAATTTCTTTATAGAAGTCTATAAAACTTGTGCACAGGTATGGAAAATATATTAATCACTTTGTAACATTCAGGTTGATAGCTAGATATCAAATAAGACCCAGGGCATTATCATGTGTTTTATAGGCCTTAATGTTTGAATTCAAAATGTAAAGGAGCAAATAAAGCCACATTGTCTTGTGAGCTCAGCTCATCAACAAGCAGTACAGACAAAAGAAACAGCAAAAATAGCAAATATCTGCTGATTGTCTGGGAAACAGTCTGACAGTGATTGAAGGTATGTTAGCTCTAGTTCTATTGCTCAGTTAATTTTAAAGAGCTCTGCCAAGTGAACATTGTTAGAGATGAACACATTTGTGTCATAGGTTGACAAAGGTCCACATCATTTAAGTTGACAAACTGGAAAGAAACTTCAGTAACATCCTCCTCCTGCTATTAAACCTTGAACCTTGTTAAAAATGGAAGGAAACTTTCTAACTGGAAAGCAGAACTGAGTGTTTACCAAAGTCTTAGATAAATGGTACTTGATGCATACAGGACATGTTGACTGAGCAGTAGTTGAAAAAATACTGCACGGTAGCATGTCACATCACAGAGAGTGCTAATACACTACTGTAGTATTATTAAGCTACTGCACAATAGTGTCACTTAAAAGACATTCACCAGCACTACTGTGCAGTAACTCTGGTTACTTAACATTTATTCAGTACTTGTATTAGCAAGTACTAAATAAATTTATTGTATCAGCAGTACAATCTAAATGTATTTAAATTTATGTGCAGGACTGGAAAGATATCCGGTTCTGCAAAGGCCTTTAAAATTAACTTAGCAACAGAACTAGAGCTAACATACTTTCAATCACTGTCAGACCATTTCCTAGACAATCAAGAGATACTTGCTATTTCTCTTGGATTTTTTCTCTGTACTGCTTGTTAGTGAGCTGAGTCCACAAGACAATGTGGCTCTATTTGCTCCTTTACATTGTGAATTCAAACATTAAGGCCTATAAAACACATGATAATGCCATGGGTCCTATTTGATATCTAGCTATCAACCTGCATGTTACAAAGTGATTAATCTATTTTGCATACCTTTACATAAATTTGTTTTATAGACTTCTATAAAAAAAATCCAGACTTTGAGGGAAGTGATGTGAATCCCCCAAGTCATCTTCCACTCCTGATTTTCAATTTTTGCTATTCCTAGTACTGTTACGTACGTGTTAGATAGTACTAAATAAATGTTCAGTAACAACTGTGCAGTAGTGTCTCATGTAGACGGAACCACAGTGAAGGAGATGAGTGCTTGCCCTTAAGGGAGTAGATTTAATTTTGTCTCTTTTGTAAGGATATCCAGTGCTGCCTTCACCATCAGACTAGTTTTGCATCTATCATCGGGGATCCTGGTTTTCTCTGATAAAAAAAAAATCCCCAATTTTCAGTTTAAAAAAAGTAACTCCAAAATTCACATTTTTCCATGATTAAAATGAAACACCACTAATTAGTGGAGAAAACCAGGATCCCTGGTTATCATGATAAAGTCAGCCTATGTATGTCATCAGTTACCATTAATGTCCCATCTATTTTATTTTAACCTTTGTGCAGAATAAATGACTGCCCAAGATCAAATTTCAAGAGTGTCTCCCCCATTGTTTTCCCCTTAGGTAACCCACTCCATCCTTTCTCCATCATTCACCTTGCCACTGGCTTTTCCCTCTCTCACTATTCATCCCTCTGTGCTGCATGTATGTACAGAGTAAGACAGAAAGCAAAAACTAGTTCTTTTTAACAGAGTGCTGCACTGGAGAAGTGCATGCAGGGACAGTGAGCGATGGATTGTTGCTGACCCATAAAAAGCAAACGCGGGAGAAAGGGGATGAAGGAAGAAAGACTGGCAGCTCCAGAAGTGTTCAGGAGACAGAAGTTTCCTGTACAGCACACACTTAGCCACATTTGATAGAGGGAATGTGTGCCCCTTTTAACCTTCCTTCCCCTCCCCACTTCATATTCTGCTGCTCCCTCATGCTAGATGTGTTTGCTTCTCACTTAAACTTCCCAGAACAACCACTAATTTGCAACCTTCCTCCCCCAAAGCAGCTGGTCTCATTGCTCTGCACTCCAGTTAACTGCTGACCCAGATTGTTACTTTTCTAGGGTTCCACTTCCCTGTTCTTGCTGTTCTCCTTGCTGTTCTTCAGCCCTAGGAACCGATGCACCAACAACTTTTCCACTACCCCCATTCACACCAGAACAGAGAGGGATATAATCTCTATCTTCCATCTTCCCCTCTCCAGTGGTAAATGCAAAAACCACAGAAAGGAAAGCCTAGAGGTTTTTGTCAGGGTAGGTAGCCCTAATTATTTCTTCCTCTTCCCCACCCCCATATATGGCATATAGAGGGACTGATTTTTCTGCCCCCCCTCCCCCTAGAATATGTATACTGCAATTCTATTTGGCTCTTTTTTAGAAGTGACACAATGCCAGAGTAGGGGGGCTGGACCCGATGATCTCACGTAGTCCCTTCCAACCCTAAACTTCTGTGAATCTGTGTGAATCTGTAAAGGAATGATGTCACCAGCTCTCCCACACTGCACACCTTGCAAGGGCTGGAGAAAAACTGCCCTTCTAAGATGGCTGGAGGAGTTGAGAAAAGGAATTTGTGGGAAGTGAGAAAATTGTGAATAGGAAAAGGGCTGGTTGTTGAAGCTGAAGAAGGAAAGCATATGGAAGAGTTTGGTTAAAGGATTGTTTAATTGAAAAGGATGCTGTGCTGGAAGGGAAGGATCAAGAAGTGAAAGGAGCAGCTGTAGATAATTTGATACCTGTCATCTGACATTCAATTTTTCTTTCTTGCCTTTGCCTTCTGCTAATACCTGCTAATAATCACCACTTCAATGTTTTTTTTAAATTAGCAAATACTCCCCTTTTTATTTCTCTCCTAATCCAATGTTAACACTTAAATCCCCCTCACAAATTTTCCCATCTGTTCCAGCCACCACCACCCTTACTGTCCTGTCATTCCCAGCCCTCTATTGCCCCTCATACGCTATCCTTCCATAGCCCAGTAAGAATCTACATTTTCTACCCTCTCCTAACCTCTTTCTTCCCTTCATCCCTTCAGCTATGTCCCGCTGTTCTGTTCTTCGCAACTATCTTCTCAAAACCTGTAAAAACCTGTTAATTCACTTCCTTTCCTTGCCTCAAGAGCGCCTCTAGCATTCTCATCTCTGCTTCCATTAATAACAGTTA
>NW_005842826.1:217014-249415 GCF_000455745.1 Alligator sinensis | reverse complement strand
TTCCTTCTTTCCTTGCCTCCCTCAACTTCTTAACTCATTCTCTTAACCCTTTTCCTCTCATTCAGTTCTTTCTGTCTTTCACTGCTTTCTTTTTCTTTTACCCATTAAGAGCTTCCTCCCATAAGTAGCCTGACAAAGGGTTTTTGAACCCGAAAGCTTGCTTAATAACTATTCTCCAACTATTTGGGTTGGTCTAATAAAAGATATCAAATTCACCCAAGGAACCTTGTCTGCCTCCCATAAGTACTTAACTTTTCCTTAAAAAGCCTCTCCTCTCTATTTCCATTTACTCTCCAGGAACTCCTTCATTCTGCCTTTTCTGCTTTACTCAAATAATTTTCCCACAGACTTATTGCTTCCTTTATTTTCCTCTGTCTGTTTACCTCATTGTCATCTGATCTTTTTTCCAACAGAAGAAGTTGCCCTTTCTTTATCTCTGGATAACCAATGAAATAAATAGCCATATATCCTCTGGTAAGTAACCTGGTCTCAAAGGCTGTTGCCCTTGGTAAGCCAGTCCTTTACTCACTACCTGCACATGTCATAATGATAGTCACTCTCACATGCTATCACTAGAACCAAAAACAAAGTAGATACTGCAGATATCATCTTGTCTAAATAACTTATTAGTCTTCAAAATTAGAGCCAGAATTGTTTGTCTCCAGAGTTTAGTTTCTTTATTTTTATTCAGATTTAGAATGAAATGCTTTTAAATAATAGACAATCATTCTTTATAACAGAATGAAGCCTGAATTATGTTCATAAATTTTATCTAAACTCCATAGATTAATTACAGTCAGAAAGAAAATATGAACAGTGAAATCCTACCTCCATTGAAGTTAATGGGAGTTTTGCTATTGAATGTATTAGGGCCAGGATTCTTTCCCAAATGAAATACCATATTTCACAATGTACAACACACACCTCTTCCCCAAAAGTCAGCCGCCCACCAAAAAAAAAAAACAAAGAAGAAGAAAAGTAGAGCACAAGTATTAAACAGGGAAGCTGTTTTTTTCACTGGAAAAGAAAATGCCTAAAGACACTACACATGTTATGCAGCTGCCAAGTTGTCTTCTGCTTGTGTCAGCTTAGCAAGCTGAAGAGGCAGAGTCCTGTTTTAACCCTATCATAGCTGTCGCTGTTTAGTGGAGCACTGTAACTCGTGCCTGAAGCTCCAGTCAACCTGGTAGTAGCATCTTGATGATGCTTATGATATAGAAACAACACTATTATCAGGAATTTATTTAAAGAACTAACTATAATAAAGAACACAAGAGAATAAAGAATGCCAACCTTGTGTGGTGTAGATTAAATCCTTAAGGGAATATGAGTGTCCAGGAAATGTGGCACCCCAGGAGACAGCCTGGGTAAGGTAGCAGGCAGCAGGAGCTTCCTGCCACACAAACAAGTTCCTGCTACCTTACTCAGATTCTTGGGATGCCAGGCTTCCTGGAAACTCTGGGCATATCTCCATTAGTGCACACGTGAGGTTTGGTGTGGTGCAAACCTGTCTATGGCACCATAAACGGCAAGCATCACATGCACGCGTTTGCAACACTGCAAATTTGCAGTACTGCAGGGTTTTTTGACATCAAGACATCCTGGCCAGGCTTCATGCTCCCTGATCAGTGCTGCTGCTGCCCCAGGAAACCCCCAGGACACCAGGTAAGACTGCTGGAGCCAGCCCAGTTGCTGGCTCCAGCCTCCTCTACCCTGCCCAATGCAATTTGCCACTCCTCAGAAAGTGCATGCAGGGGCATGCCTGGGAACAATGAGCAGCAGCACAAATATGTTCTTCTACTATTTGTCCCCAGGGAAATGCATGTTCTTGCTCATAGGGACATGACCTCTCTGTTTCCAGGAGAAGTTACCATATGTCACAGTCAGCCATGACTGTGGCAAAATATTTTTTTCTGTGTTCTGCCTTCCAAAAAAAGGACGTCTCTTTTATTTTGGGGGTATGTTTTCTGCAAGAAAATATGTTACTATACTATTAATTCAGTTATACTCTACTCTTTCTCTTTAATTCTTTATATCATTTAAGTTTTTTCTCTCCAAGTAGATAATAGGTTTCTCTTTTGTAAGTGACTTTCAAGATAACACAAGTGTCTACCACCCAGATTCAACAGATACCACAGTACAGGGAGTCCTTTGTCGAAAGTACTATCAAATCAAGAGAGATTTTTATATTTTAACTGGACAAGCTGTGTACAGTCCCATGAAGTCAGTATTCTACTGTTGTTTAATAAAACAAAAGGGTTGAGGATTTCTTGAATATGTAATTTTTAGTGAAAATATTCTATATATGAAAGTTTTCCAGTTTAGAACTGGGCTTCCTCAACAACATAAGGAAATAAGCAAGAACAAGGGCCTTTGATAAGAGATACTTAATAATCTGAAGTACTGTATAACAGCGTGTAGGTGTATTTAAAATTCCTCTGGCAGAATATTGACAGTATGCCAAAAGTCACAAAAATGGAGATGCAGAAAGAAAATAAGGAGAGGTATTTTCCCTATATTTAAACTTAATGGAGATAAGAAGAAATAAAGGGCTTTTGGCAATCTGGGGATACTACTTTCTCCTATTAAGGTAGAAGCTCACATTAAACTCCTCAGGGAAAGTGCTAAGCCTTCAGTGTGTCTGCACAGGGCTTTGAGCCCTATCAAAATATGAGATGACTTCGCATCGCAAATAAGTAGCTAATAATATCTCATATGAAATTTGGTTCCCCTATAACTAGTGTTTATGAAGCACTTTGAGTTCCTTCAGTGGGCCACAATAGAAACATTTTAATATAATAAAGGACTGTATCTGTGTGTCTGTCTGCTCATAACGCTTTTGGGCAACTGCGCATGCACTGCCGAGAGGACCAGCAGTGCTTGGTTGTGGGGGCTTCACCTTCTCCAGCAGAGAGAGACTTGCCACTGCCTCAGGCAGGGAGGTGGGAGCCCCGCTGCTCTGCAGGAAGAGGCAGAGGTGGGCACGGGGGAGGGAGCCACCACCTCCTCAGGCAGAGGGAAGCCCTGCTGCTCTGCAGGAGATGGCAGAGGTGGAGGCAGAGGCAAAGATGGGTGGACTGGGGAGAGGCAGCTGCTGCTGCTGCTGCTTCCTCAGGCACAGGGAAGCCCTGCTGCTCCCCAAGAGGAGGTAGAGGTGAAAGTGGGTGGGTGGGGGGAAGGAGCCGCTGCCACCTCCTTAGGTGGGCTGCTCTGCAGAAGGAGGCAGAGGTGGACAGGGGGAGGGAGCCGCTGTGCCGGATGCAGGAGGAGGAAGCAGCAGTGATGGAGGGACTGTTTCCATGGCCAGCCCCAAAGGGCGAGCAGGGGAGGGACATGTAAGCACTCCCTTAAACACGCCATCATTCATGACGGGCATTTGGCTAGTACTATATATTCCTACAGTTAGTGCTGTATTTTAAAATATGCATGTACTTTTCCTCTTTTCCTTCCATTCTTCAAAGGAAAAAACCCGTGCTTTTCCTGCGTAGTTCCACAGACTCCTTTTTTATTTTAGTTTTTTTAAGCAAAGGGAAAAGTCTATAGGTCAGATTTATTCCAAGATAACTCTATTGAATTAAATTGACCTATTAACTGCTATTAAGATCCTTACAATGAGCAAAATTCCAGTATCAGTAGGACTCTGCCTGTTTCCACCAGCAGAAAATTTGGTTTGACAGTTGAGCAGCCTAAATCTGGATCCATTGATGGTATAAGAAAGAAAGATGGCAAAAAAGAGCATGATGATTGCATTACAGATGGCAATTCTCACTGTTGCAAAGAATGATTTTTACTTGTGATCCAGGTTTGATGGTAGGGGTTAAAGACATGCTCATTTGCCTCACTTCTGGAGAGAAAAGTCATTGAGCTTTCACAACTGGTTTAAGAGGCACTGGAATAGTATGTGCCACATGGCATGGTAGGCAAGCAGTGCTGAGGAGGGAAAAACAGTAGCTTTTCCCTTTCTTCCTGCTGCTGCTTTGGGGGATGAACCACCAAGAAAGAAAGCAGTTTATAACCAGTTAAATTAAACATTATTAAATATTTTAAATTAGGCTTAATTGCAAAATAAAAGACAATGTAGTTAATATGTCATCAGTGATATTAGCTCCTATAGCTGTCTGACCCTGAATTTTTGTCGAACTGAGTATACTAAAAAGTCTTACTATGCCACAAAAATGCATAAGATTTTCCTTTAAAGACTTCCATTTGTTTGTTTGTTTTTAATTCATTGTTAAAGACTGCCATATAAATAGGAGTCTATCCAACTCAAAGAGGCAGCCAGATAATTTTGTGGGCAGATTGTGGGGCTGGCTGCCATTTCTGAGGGCTTATCATGGCTGGGGCCCCCTGATGTGTCTGACTGGCCAAGGGGCCCTGGTGGCCCTGCCCCTCACCACTGATTGGCATGACAGGCATCCCTCTCAGCCAATCAGCAATGAGGAACAAGGCTGCAGCCACCTTATATGCCAGAAGCCCTCCCTTCCCCCCTGGCAGGCTGCGTGGCCAGGCCACAGTACCATGAGGACTGTTGGCTCGCTCTGGGGAGCCATTATTTTATTTTTCATATGTTTTCTTTTTTTTTCATGGATTTCATGGACATTGCCTGCTTTTGCATTTTTGATGAAATCTGAGAAATTGCAATTTTGGTAGGTCCCTACATATAAATGACATGCCTGGCATCATCCTGCGCAGGCTCAGGGGGGGACCTGGTGGCTGCCTATAAGTATGTAAGGGGTGTGCATCAGGATCTGGGGGAACGTCTGTTCACCAGAGCGCCCCAAGGGATAACAAGGACCAACAGTCATAAACTCCTCCATGAGTTGGACATAAGGAAAAACTTCTTTACTGTCCAAATCCCCAAGGCCTGGAATAGACTCCTTCCAGAAGTGGTGCAGGCCCCTACTCTGGACTCTTTCAAGAAATGTTTGGATGTTTATCTTGCTGGGATCCTTTGACCCTAGTTGACTTCCTGCCCTTGGGGCAGGGGGCTGGACTTGATAATCTTCAAGGTCCCTTCCAGCCCTGATGTCTATGAATCTATGAATCCTGAATTTACATTTCTTCAGTCCATTCCACTATGCCCACTTACTCCTTGCTGACTGAGCGACTAACATACAAATATATTCAGAATTGGATTCAGACCAGAGAGGGTTCAAAATGACTTATGAGGAATAGTTACTTCTATGTTATCTGCCACTATCATCTGCCAGAAACTAAGTGGTCTGTTTCCAGAAATATATGGGTTTTAATTCCCATAATGAACAAAATGAAAGCTGTTTGTCCACTAAAACAAACACTTCTAATTACTTTCCAAAATCATTTATATGTTTTCAATTTAAATATGCTATTTTATTAATATTAATGAGCATTTCCAAAGAGAGACACCTCTCCCCCCCAAACCAGGAGGTTGCAGACATTTCTTATCAGTTATTTTATACACAGTATAATTAGCAAGGCAAACTGTACTACTTCCAGTTTGATTCATTTGCTGGTGCTTATTCTGATTCATTTACAATTATGCCAGTAATTGGCATAACTGTGTAGATGTAATTGGAAAATCTCCATAAGTGGATATCCTAATTATAGATCTAACCCAGTGGTGGATATTCACATTGTATAATAACAACTTTTTTCATCTATCAGAAAGTGCTATGAGGATTTCTGAGAGACAAGACTAATGATGGCCACATTCTACAGATAAATTCTACCCAGATAGAAAAAAATCTAGCAAGACAACTTCTGAACAGCTGTGGGTGAGATCTAGTGCAGTCAGTGGCAAAATGGTGTTGGTTTATTGACTTAAATAGGAGTGGGAAAAACCCTTTAGTTTTATAGCATGCCCACTCTAAATGAACAAAGCTGAACTCTAATTCAGTGTAGCTTCACCCAAAGCCCTCTTGTATCATTAATAGTTCTGAAGCAAGTGCAAAGGGAGTGGGCTAAAGGAGTCCCCAGAGTGTTCAGGTCCTACTCTGGGGTCTCGCTGGTCTTAACTGGTTCAGGCAGCCCTGCAGTACAGGGAGTTGGTTAAAGTTAGATCTACCCTTTCATAGCGGTAGCACAGGAATCTGCAATATTTTTGGTCAGCGTGCCAAATACACCTGCAATCTTGACTTGTAAGATGTTGGTGTGCCAGAGGGAGCCATGAGATGCTCAATCCTTGCTGTGGCAGCACAGCCCATGCCCATTCTGCAAGGTGCAAGTGCCAAGCAAAATGCCTTCGCATGTCACACTCTGGCACTTTTGCCAGGGGTTGCCTACCCCTGCTGTAGCATGTGTTTAGACAGCTTGCTTCCTAGCAACTCCCACCTTTGTTACCCTTAGCTTCTTTCAGTGTTGATGTCAACTTTATACTGTACATATTGGACTGATGATTCCTTCCATAGTTTATACCATACAAGCAATTTAGAACTGCTAAAAAAATCTATTTAAATGTATAGACAAGGTGCTTTTGGTGAATCTGATATCTTTTATTAAATGAACTTAAATAGTTGGAAAAAATTTTTGGCAAGCTTTCGGGTTTAAAACCCCTTTTTAAACCCGAAACCTTGTCAATTTTTTCCTCAACTATTTAAGTCGGTCTAATAAAAGATATCAGATTCACCCAAAGAACCTTGTCTGCCTATGTCCTTAGACCAACATGGCTACAACCTACACCCCTGTATTTAAATGTGTAACATTTGGTATCAGATAGTTGTAGATTTTACAGTGAAATGCAGAACTTTTCATTGCTGATTTCACACTTAGTCCATCTATTCATTATCTACGGAAAATAAGTTAATGGTCTCAGTTTAGATCCCAGTGCAAAAGACTTCCCATTACAATTTGTGCAAATCTGGAATCCCAGCAGACAGATTAAGAATGAGATAGATATGGAAACAAAGCTGCTTTTATATAAACAGAGATATCTCAAATGCCAGTTGAGGCACAGCATCAGATTGTTGTGGTATAATGCAGAGACACCTATGATATGCAGACTGCTTGCCCAATGCCTTTCATGAACACTAAACCATGGCTGAAAGACCCAGATAATCTGAATGTTTATGCAATTCTCTGATTATTCTTATTTTAATTATTAGAACAAGTTCAGGGCTTTTTTGACTGATTTGGATGTAAGCTGTAAGGAGATGAATGGGCCTCCTTTCCTTTATATCCCAGAGGACTGCAACACAAACAAAATAAAATAAGCAAGTAAACAAAAAAATCCTCTGGTCCTTTAAATTACACCTAATGCATACTTAATTACAAGTCAATTTTAGCACAATGGAGATTATTTAAGGATATCATTTCCTTTCTATAGATACAGTGAGGTAGAGGTCTGGGTTAATGCTTCCTGGGCCCCTGACAGACATTCAATTAATGGTGCAATGGTATCTGATCCTTGATCCCAGTAATCACACCTCCTACCATGCACATGTGCATGGCAGGAGGTGCAATTCTGGGATTGGGAATGAGATCCCAGTCACACCATATTGCTGGTGTGGGGGAGCCTGGGATCATGACCCTGGGCACCAGGTTCCTGGCAGTCAGCTGGCTCTGGGGACCCACAGGGCAATTTGAGCCCCCCTGTGGTCTCTAGAGCCAGATGACAATCAGATGATCATGGGCAGATCAAAGCTGGAGTCCTGAGGCAGTCCCAATGTGCAGTCAGGTAGCAGGGATGACTCTGGGATTTGATACACAATCAGCTGATCAACACAGTCTCAGGGTTCAAGCTCCAGAGCTGTCCTGAACTCCTAGTATTCAAGCCCCAGGGCATTCCCTGCCAGTTAATGATTAGCTGATAGGAACTGTTCTGGTCCTCAAGCCCTAGGGTGTTCCCTGCATGGCATACCCCAGGTTCAAGCTATGGCACCATACAAACCAGTCACAAAGATATTACATGTTTTTTAGTAATATCTTTGTGCCTGGCTTGTGATTTTTATGGCACTATAAATTCTATGGACATGTGGCCAGTCACCTTAATTGTACCAGAAACATAATGGGTGCATCAACACATGCATATTAATGCGCAGCAATAAACTCCAGCACATATTGTGCTGGAGGTTATCACTTCCAGGTGCCGTGTTTACATACGCACGTGGTACTGTAGCAAGTTGAGCCAAGTCAGAGCAGATCTGGCTGGAAGGGAGCCCAGGGACTCATTCTGTTAGCCTGGATCTGCTCCCTGTAGCCAAACGTGCTACAGTGGGGCTGGCTGGGGCATGAAGGAGCTTCAGCATGGGGCTAGCCAACAGGCAGCCCTCACACTGAAGCACTCTTGTGCCACAGCCAGCTCTGTCAGTGTTGCTGTAGCATTGCTACAAGTATTAAGCTGCTGCAGAGTTTATTAGTTTCCTGTGACCTAATGGGGCTGCACATATAGATGCTAAGACATTTACTGCAGAACTAATTAGGCAGCTCCGCAGTAAACGTCTCATATAGATGCACTCAATGTGTGCTAGGCGGCCTGGAGACACCACTTTGGAAACATCAAGTGTAATGTTAACAACTACAATGAGATTAAAGTATTGTCCTCAGAATTTTTTTATTGGACATTCCTATAAGTCTATAAATGAAACTACTATTTGAGTGATTCAGATTCAAGGCAGCTATATACCCAACTAGTTTAACAACTTTATAGTCATTGTTGTCTTGATAGGTAAAATAATTGTGACATTTGTTAATATAGTCTGGTCAGTTTTTCCTTGGCTACATTCTAATGTATCATACTTAACACAGCATATTGAAATTAGCAATTTGTTTTGAGTACTTTTTGTTTGCATTCACAATGGACACTTTGTCTTGTAGTAACAGGTTTATTTTCTTTTGTTCTTTTGTATGCCTACCTGAATTAATGATCTTTGCATAGGAAGGCAAGCTTCTTTGGGTAGATGTGATATCTTTAATTAGACCAACTGAGTAGCTGGAAAAAAGTTCTTTGCAAGCTTTTGGGTACAATCACCCTTATTCAGGCACAGGAAGTCTCTGCTGTTCTGTGACTCCAAGGAATGAAAGAAGCTTAAAGTGTGACAGGATGTCAGTGAGAATGTAAATGGGTAGAAATTAGGAAAACAAAAGGTGGAGCAGGGAAGGAAAGGGGAGAAATAAGGGGGGAAAAAACCAAAGGTGTGTAAGGAAGACTGTACAGTAGTAGATTATCAAGGTAGAAAAGAGATTGTCAGTGAAAAAGTAAATAGCTGGAAATTAGGAAGACAAAGGGCAGAAAAGAAAGGGAGGAGAGGAGAGGAGATGGGCAGGGGGGAAGAAAAGTGTAAGAGGTCAGATCTAGCATGTACCTGGTGAATTAGATGTCAGGCAGGTTGTAATGTGTCATAAATCCAATGTCTATTTTGAGTCCATGATTTTTTTGTATCTAGTAGATTTATGAAGTGAAGTTTGTAGGCCCATCTACAAAAGGTATTTTTTAAGTTCCCTTTGAGGATTAAAACTGAGAGATTGGAGAGGGAGTGATTGTTTTGTGAGAAGGTAATTGGGTATGCTTGTCTCTGATAGATTTTTGGTGTGCATTCATCCTGGTGTGCAGTTGTTGTTTGGTTTCTATTACCTATTTCAGTCGGGGCATTTGGTGCACTGGATAAGATATATTACGTTTCTGGAGGTGCAGGTATAAGATCCAGGAACGGTGATGGTTCTGTTGTGGAGTGTGGTTATTGTAAGTGGTGGAGATGTATTGGCAGGTTTTCAGTTTCTTGTCCTGGCATGATCTGGATCCATTTGGTGTAGTTTGGGTCATAGGAAGTTTTCTTCTGGTGATGAGGTTGGTGAGGTTCAGTGCTTATTTAAAGGCTAGAATGCATGGTTCAGGAAAGATATCTTTAAGAATTGGGTCTTCTTCTAGTAGGGGTTGCAATTGTTTGAGGATTTTCCATGTAGGTTCCAGGGAAGAGTGATATGTCATAATTAATGGTGTGCAATTTGTGGAGATTTTCTTTTTGTACTACAGCAAATCTTTTTGTACTACAGCAAATATATATATATATATGTGTTCAACTTCATTATCTAAAGAAAGGACATTTTTGCTTTCATGAAGCAAAAGAAAAATTACCCTTATTCTCCATAACACAGCAGACAACAAATTGAAAGTTTGTGAAAGTACAGTAACATAAGTGCTTCCTCCTCCCCTCCCAACATCATCCAGGTAACCAACCCTTTAAGTTATGCATCTGAAGCCATGCTATTTAATGTGAAACCTGGACTCATTAATAAATATCTAATAAAGAAATGAGTACAGAGAGACAATTTTACTCTATTTACATCCACTGTAAGGACCAAATCAGCTGCTCCATTGATTAGCTGAGACTCCTTTATGGTCTTGAGAGATAGTTTCCTTCAGTGGGATGGCTTTAACACATAACATGTATTTTTTACAAAATAAAATAATCAGATAGTGAGTAGCAAATTTACCTAAAATTAATTAAAATATTCCAGTGGCAGATCAGCAATCTCTGAATTCTATGATATACTTCATAGTATTGGTGTTGTCTTTGTTTCACAGGTCTATGCATTATGCAGATTGCATTTGTTATAAAAATACATATTGAGTCAATGGAAAATTCCTACCAGATTTCAACTGCAGTATAATCAAGTCCAAATCTTCAGCCTGTATGCTTATGTTTAATAGCTATATCTACTATTGGAAAATAATCCACAATAATCCACAGATTTTTGATCTCTGGAAAATCATCAGTGGTCTATATCTTCAAGGGGATAAGACAGAGTTATTCAAATCATCTTAAAATATAAATCTAGGCAATATATTTTACTTTGTAATATGAAGGCCAGTTCCTTTCATGTACTGGTTAACAGGCACAAAGCATGAAACTGTACAAATCTTTGGGACAGTGAGAACTCAAAAACAGTTTTGTCAAAACAATTAAACTTTAATCCCAGGGTAAATAGCAAGCTGAGCAAAGGGTTGAAACAAAAAAAAGGCCCGTATTCTTTGTCTTACTTGCACTGTAATTTTTTCTTGTAAACGTTTAAAGTTCCCCTCAGCCCAGTCACTTTCTTGCCTGGGCTAGGAAAGGTAAACAGCTTGCTCTAGTTGTGTCTTGCTGTCTGCCAGATATTCATCTCCAGTCAGTACTCAGCATCTACTCAACCCCCTTTTTCTCAAGGTCAGCTACTTTAAGGTTGATTCTTTGATTTTAGTGTCAAGCCTGGCAAGAATAAATTAGACCTGGTTGGAGACAGCTCAGGGCATCAATAATCACTACACTGTTCTCTTAAGGAGCATTTTAATCTGTCATTGTTTCAATTCCTGTTTGGTTCTTCCAATAGCCTCCTTTGATTTTGTGCCTTGCAGATTGTCAGGATATATGTAAACAGACTCACCAAAAAATAAAGCATGCAAGTCTCTCACTGTCCCTATCATCCACATTTATGCAGCCACAGATGCTGAAACAGCCACAGAGATTTATTCTGAGGTTAAATGTTAGCTAGGCCAAACTTCAGGTGTTATGTTACTCTGCCTTGATCTTAAAAATTATGTCTACTTTCTTAGGAGCTAGGGACAGACATTCAAAAAGCCTGAGCCTGAATTGATTCAATCTTTGCAGGTTAGTTTAACATGGGTAGGCTGAACCAGTTTGCTAGTACATAGACATTGCGGGCACATGCCTGCAGTGGCTCAGGTTAAAAGCCAGGGGGTGCTAGAGCAGCCTTCTCTCCCCTTCCACATTGCTGAGCTGTGGAGGGGTGTGGCCAGGCCCCAGCAGGATACTCTGATTAGGGAGGGGTTTCCCCCCCTTGTTGCTCCTGACCAGCAAGGGAGCCAGCAGGGTGTTGATAACACAACATTTAGCACACCGTCAAGAAAACAAATGCCTCTCTCTTAAACAGCTTTTTCCAAGGAAGGAATGGAGGGATATTACCATCTGGCCTGTTGATTAGCATCAAAATCAACTGTCCTATCTGCCTTTGTCCTGTCTGCCTTACACAGACACAGTTCAGCATTAGCTAGGATACCACATGCTGGCTACAATCCATGCTGTGGGAGAGGGGAGGGGGGAACCCCAGCTTGAGCAGGGATGGTGAGGGGGTGGTGGGGCAGGGGGAAGCCAGGTAAGACTAGCTGTGCCTGCAAGTCTCTGTTGGAGTACCAGCTAGGGAGCAGAGGGGCGGGGCCAACCCTGCTGTGGAGCAGAGAGCCCATCCCAGAGCTACAAAGCATCTGGGATGCTGGGGGAGTCTGGTTTAAGTTAAACCAGGAAAGGGTCTGGGACAACAGACATTGCATAAACCAATTTGACCCTAATCAGTTAAGTCTGATACTACCTTCAATCAAGTTTATCTCAAACTGGTTTCAGCCATTTTCAAACTGGTTTATGTGCACTGGATGTCTGTTCTGTTACAGGTTTAAACCAGTTTCTGATCACTTAAACCGGTTTATGTGTAATGTCTGTCCCTAGCCCAGCTGTGTACTGTTTTTCTTAAAGGCCAGTTAAAAATCAGACCTATATCCATGTTCTAGGATGAATGCAAATACTCAGCTTAGATCTAGGATCTACCTAGTATTATTTTTGACAAGTTGTGTCTTTGAACTGAACCAGAGTTAATGAAAAAAGGGCAGGATACTGTTTCAAATTTGCTTGTATATGCCATTACACCAGACAAAAAATGTTTGTAAGATGACTTTGAAAACCATGGCAAAAAGTATGTTATTTACTTATGAAAAGATTAAACAAAGCCCTTTAGGGTCATATAATCCCTTTCTTTGCCCCAATGCACTCCTTAATCTAACCAAAAAATGCATATTATTATTATTGTTGTTGTTGTTGTTGTTGTTGTTATAACACTGTATGAAGGTACTTTTATACGGTGTTTCAGTATTCTATGGAGTGTTTACTATGCCCACCGGCCTTCCATATTCTAATGAGCTTTGTGCTGTCTTGGGGATTTTGGCTTCTAATTACTATTCCTTTCTTCTTGTTGTTCTTCTTTTATTTATGGATTTATTTATTCTGAAATTACAATACAAGCTGGCCCTTTTTTGGCTTTGCCTTTAAGTTAAATGAGCACTCTTGTCTTTTCTGACAGAGATCTGTAATAACCAACTCTTCAGGAGAGTGTTTTTGTTGAAATAAAATAATAGATCAGAAAAAAAATAAGCAACCTCCCTCTCTTTTTGCTAGAAATTGCAATTTTAAGTAAAGCCCTGTGTCTAAGGCTGAGAAATCTATAAAGGTAACCTTGAAATTAATTTGTAAACCCAGGATTTTATATAGGGTCTTGTGAAAGAAAACAGGGAAGGAACTGGCACTGATACTTGCTGGTAGACACACTACAGTGCCTTGACTGAGGCAGTGTTATAGCTTAGAAGTTAATGGTGTTGCCAGGAAAAATTCGCTTTGTAGATAATTAATGGAAATATATGATTATACCCTCAAGTCACCATTACTTAGCTTTTTCTTACTTTTTCTATGCCTTAAGCACTAAACCATTTAAAACTATACATAACTGTAGAGTCAGGACAACGTAAGGAAGGGATAAATGCTAGTTCTCCCACAATTGTTCTCCAGGCAATGCAACTCAGAATGGCTCTCGTTTTGTTAAGAGTGTGTGGGCCGAGCGAGAGCTGGGCCCTTTTTTGTGCTGCACACGGGCTGTGGCCAGCAGCCTGGGCACGCGGGGTCGGAGAGAGGAGGCGCGTCAAGCTAGAATTAGGCACAGACTCGTAGCGGTAGATTTAAAGATTGTTTACTTACACCGGAGATGGTTGCGGTGCAGGCTGGAAAACTTGCTTGAGTTGTGGTTACAGACAAAGACAACACGAACGGTCACGTGGAGTTTGCTAGGCTCCATGGAAACAGAGCTCCGGATGCTCTGGACAAGCACGCCACCAAAATAGGAACTTCGTAGATACGTCTTATAAAGAATTATCGCTCGAAGACGGGAAGAGGTGGGCGATGGATCAGGTCGCCAAACTCCTCTGAATCTCACACAGGGTTTCTATTACCCTGCCGTGTACCCAGAGTCCCCACGAGATGGATGTGGAGTCCTCTTCGGCTTGGGCGGAAACCGCTCAAGCCTCTTATACGGCTACCAGGCCAATCGCTAGCCGCCACGTGGGAATAATTTAGAACTAGCCAGTAACGGGACACAAATTTGCATGCGGGTGGCGGGAACTCCTTTGCACCGTGCATTTCCCTTGCAACTTGAGCAATGCACCCTGCAAAGGAAGCTGCAAATAAGCGGGAAACTCTTCCTTGCACCGGGGTTCTCCTCTGCAGCAGAAAACTCTACCATGCAACGAAGCTGCAATTTGGCGGGGATAATTCTAGTGCCGAAGCACACACAAAATCATACCTTTGGGTTATGACAAAGAGAACGTTACAACACAAGTTGGGTTTTCCATTCATGCTCTTGGATCTATGGCAGTCAAAAATCGACCAGTGCAAAAGTTCTGAATATGAAATAAGAAAAGATATGACAAATTCATAGCAAATACCACAGAGGTGTCATGGTGGCTCCTAGGTTAAGACAGCATTTACTTCTGCAGTAAAGTATACTTTACTAAAGCCAGTAAAGCAATCTCTTTCTTCTGAATGAAAAGTACCATTTCCAAATTTAGAGTATGTAGTTAGTATATAGATTAATTTTCTGAAAAATTGCAAATAAATCAGATTTGTATTTGAGTAATTCATTTTAATTGTCCTGTGTTGATATTTTTTATGAATATAAACATTTTGGCTTCCCTCTAGCAAGTAAATTGCTGAAATTTGACATTTGAGAGAGGCTCCTTTGTATGTTCTCCAAAGTAACACACAAATATTAAAATGTCTAGAATTGTGAGCATGGGAGTTTATAGGAAGATGAATACAGTAAAGGGAAAAATGGTAGGACAGGGACAGCAGGAGAGGTAGTAAGAATTTTTGTGGCAAAAATGGTTTTCAGAAGTGAATTTTTTGCAAAAATATCTGTTCAAATAAAACTTTCACTGGGTGGTTACTCAGCTGCAGGGTACAAGTGAGACTAGAGTGTGCAAGAGAGAGCAAAATACTGCAACATACTGCAAAACAGTGGCCAAGTGGTTATGGGCCTCATACAATACGGGAGCACTTGTTTCATGCTTCTATATTGACTAACCTTTTTTTTTCCAATCTTGTCTAGTGGAGCTGTTCCCCTTTGTATAAATAAACTGACATTATAACCCAGATGTCAGGGCACTCACCAGAAATATGGGAGAATGTGGGAGAATAAGTTCAGTCTTCTATCTTGAATCATTTCAGTAAGGCCTTATACTTGGGTCTCTAATGTCCCAAATTAGTGTCCTGACTAATATTTTCTTTTTCTGTGAAGGGATCTCTCATATTTTCTCCTTCTTGACACATTTTGAAAGGTCTTGTTTTTATTCAATGTAGAACAAAAATAATTTTGGGGGACACAGAACTGTTGTTTTACTGGCAGCCCTACTCAGAAGATGCTTAGCTTACATTTAAAACTGCAGTGAAGACTGGCTGGGCCTCTTCATAATGGAAGTGGTCAGGAAGAAGGAGTAGGGAAGCTATGTATCTGAAGGAACAGTACTACCCTCTCTTTTCAAAAGCCTTTGGCTGTAAGCTACAAATGCTCTTAATTAAAACAAAATATGAGGGTTGGTAATCCTCCTGAGCCTTTACAGAGAAATGGTGGACTTGTCCTAATCCTATCACTGGCTATTGACCTTCAGCCTGGCCCTACCTAGCACTAAAATTTGAATAAGACTTGAGGCTTAGGTAGGTTTTATAACAGCTGGACAAATACTAGTGACAACAAACTGTGAACCTTGTTGAAATTTTAACAGACAAATAGCAAGTACAGACAATAAAAGCAAGGAGAAGATAGAAATCAATCACTGCTGTCTAACTCCACAAACAATGTATCAAACTGACAGCTTTCAAGCTGCTGCCTTCTGTGAGTCAGGCAAGCTGGGAACTCCTTTAGGTGCTCCCCCCCACCTGAGGCTTTTCCCTGTTTTAGGTACTCTGCCGTTCAGATCCCAGGGTAGGTGATACTATACCCATCCAGACAAGGTGGGTTTAGGTTATATGGATTCAGGTGTGCTCTTTATCTCCAGACTCTGGTCAAACTCCAAAGTTTGCTTTTCAGGACTGTCCCACTTAGGCAAACTTCACTCTCATGCTTCCTTGCACATAATGCACCCGTGCCTACTTACACGTGCGCATAGACTTAGGCCGCCACTCACTGGGCACATCTACACATGTCCCCCATGGTGCAGTTGTTACTGTGCTGTCATTTAGCATTTGCTTTAGGAAGTACTAAGTGACGGTGCAGTAACAGCTGTTACTGCACCGTCCTGGTGGTGCACAGTTGTTTTTAGCAGCTACATTGCCATAGTGATGTGCTACAGTGATGTAGCTCATTGCTACGGCAATGTAGTGTTGGGGTCATGGTTTGTGCCCACCAACCCTATGGCGCCATAGCAATAAACTACATCACCGTAGTGCATTGCTATGGTGACGTAGCGTCATGTGTAGATGCACCCACTGATTCCAATGGCAACGAATACCACACACAATGAGACACATCCAATTAAAACAAACACCACTCCTACAGAGACACAGACATAACCTGTCATTACCAACCCACACACTCAGAACAACTTACTCATGCATCAGCAACACCCAACACACCCATACACTCACATGATGATGACCAACCACATACAAACAGGCACAGAGGGCAGGGTGCAAGCTTCCTTTATTCACTACCATCAGGCCACCCTGACAATCATGTACCTGACCAATCAGTTGCCCAAATAAGCTATTAATCAACTGTCAATCATTAAGGTGACTGATCCTCAGGCTAGTTACCTCAGGTAAGTATCCAGATCAATTTAGGCATGAAAACTGTTATGGCAGAACTCACCAGCTGCTCATGCTCATCTCATTTAAGTAGGTCAAAATGGCCAATTGGTAAGAAGTTCACCTTTCTAAAACTTTCCAAGCCAAAGCTCTACTGAGCATGTGTATTACTACATTACTTGTTTAACTTACACTAAACAGGCTCCCTTGTGCCATGCAAAGACATTAGCAACGTATGAGGTGAGGCCAGGGGATGCAAAACTTCACAGTCTACAGGGCTTTGTCAGAGAAAGCATTAAGTAACACTCAAATATTCTCCAACCAGTGCTCACTAGTACTTGCCCTGCCACTCAGGATATTAAATTCCTATGACCTCACAAAAAGAACTATACATGGCAGATGGAAATTTCCTTTTCTATGTGATTAACAGGGATCTTGGTTTTCTCTGATTTTAAAAAATCCCCAATTTTGGGTTTAGCAAAGTAATCCAAAATCCACATTTTTTCATAAACAAAATGAAGCACTACTATCTATCTATCTATCTATTTATCTATCTATCTGTGGTGTTTCATTTTAATCATGGAAAAAGGTGGATTTTGGGTTACTTTTTAACCCCAAAATTGTTTTGTTTTGTTTTTTATCAGAGAAAACCAATATCCCTGGTGATTAATACCAAATGAGGTTAAGACCCAATTAGACAAAGCCCTGGTTGGGATGATATAATTGGGGATGGTCCTGCTTTGAACAGGAGTTGGACTAGATGACCTCCTGAGGTCCCTTCCAAGCCTCATTGTTTATGATTCTATGATGTATCTAAATTCTTGAGTTGTTACTTTTTCAAGTACTTCTATCATTAATAGTCTACAATAATGTATAGTATTTTACTGAGGTGGAAATGTTGATGATGTTCTTTCCTTATGCAAAAGTTGCACTTTAGGTAGACTGTAGTCAAACTCAATACAAATCATTACCCAAAATCAGAACAGCTGAACCACATTACAGCCTGACATTTCCAGTTATCAAATACCTTCATTTCACCTTGGCTGGTGCTAGAAAGAACTGCCCTGGGATCAATGATCATCCATGTGTTTCATGGTTTCTGGACACTCATTACAATGGAGCTAGAGTTGTTTCAGAAAATTCCCAAAGTTACCTTTTCATACTGCCACTTCTATTTAAGCAATTCATATTTGTGGCATTTTGTTCTTTTTTTAAGTTCTGTAATTTTTTCCAATTTCTATTTGTTTAGCAGTCAGGACTGTTTCACTGAGCATAACCTTGAAGAACACATACATTACTGCAGTGTTCTTACACTTAACGTTTTTTTTGAAAAATTTCCAAAGAAGGATTAAAAAACTTAAAGATGTTTAAATCTAAAAATCTTTTAATCACACCTCCCCAGGGGTATTCCCTTTGAAAAAGAAACCAGACAACAGTGTTAATAATATTCACTGCTCACATGTTAAACATTTTGGGTGCTGATAGAAGTGATATTTGTTGTGTGATGAGGGCCCTGAAAGTCCTCTACAGCCATGCCCTGACAAGTGCATGGCTGCAGAGTGCTTTAAAAGTGCCCAGTTGCATGACAAATTAACTCTCATTTAATAAGGGTTCAGATGAAGGCACTGCAAAGTGAAGCACCTCCCTTGAGGGGCTCCGATGAACCTTCAAGGGGCCCTATTAATCAAGTCTGTTCTGATGTGTTCTAATTAGAACACAAAGGAGCATGTGTATAGGCACCCTTGTTGGCTTGAGACCTTAACTTCAGAAACTTGATCTTTTAACTGAGGCCTTTTGTCTGAAATGTCCTATGCTTAAGGGGGAAAAAAGGAAAAACTATATTCTTTGGAGCTAAACTGGATCCCTTATACTCAACAAAACTGGAGCACTTACACCCACATCTACCCATTTGTATTTATTGAGTAACTGATACCATTAGTAGTGTTTTATCCTCCATGTGAGCCAGCCAGTAAAAAGGCAGGGGACATACACCTTGGCAGAGGATTTCACAGCTATTGTTAGACAGTAGATGGATAGGAAAACTGGGTTCTATTATAGGACACAAAGAAAAAATTCACTCTAGCTGTAATGATCACCAGGTTCGATAAACATAGGTACATGTGAATGAGAAGAACTAATCAAAAACTGTAATTGAAGAGCAGTAGGTAAACTCTGCAGTCATTTGGTATCTCTAATTAACTGACTAACCTGAGGGATCATTTCCCATTTCCCAGTTTCTGTTGTCTTCTAAGTAAGGGAGCATGTCCAAATATAACTTCTATCACTACACTATTTACCTGCCTTTCTTTCCCTCTTAACCTCACCTTGTTGTAGACTTTTTCCTCTATGTATTGCAGTCTTTTTCCACCCCCATCCCTCCCCTTGTTGACTATGTTTTTCCTCCCACCTACTTTCACCCATCCCTCCCCTTGTTGACTATGTTTTTCCCCCCACCTACTTTCCCCAGCCACTTACTTCTCCTGGTTCCAGGTAAGGGAGCGTTGAAAACATGAGAAAGAAACAAAGAAAGAAAGAATGGCTAACTGTAGAAAAAGTACTGCTCAGCCCTGAAGACCCAACTGCTCAGTGGCATTGGAAGCTTCAGAGGATTTGACTGTCAAACCCTAATAACCAGGGATCCTGGTTTTCTCTGAAAAAAAAATCTTCAATTTTCAGATTTAAAAAAGTAAACCAAAATATACATTTTCTCATGATTAAAATGAAACACCACTATATATATATTAGTGTCATTTCATTTTAATCATGGAAAAATGTGGCCAGGATCCCTGCTAATAAGTCACTACTGAACATATACAACCTGTGATTTCCTGAGGTTTAGAAATTAACCAGTGATGTAGTATAGTGACATAGGGTGCCTATACACATGCACCTTCATGTTCCAATTAGAATGCATCGGAGCAGACTTGATTAATCCTCTGCATTCCAATTAGAACACTCCAGTGTCGCTGCAGCATCATGTGTATTGAGCCCCAGTGCATTTAAAAAAGGCCATGGGGTACTCTATCTAAACCTCATCAACTGAGGTTTAGATAGAGTGCCCCATGGCCATTTTTAAATGCACGGGGGCTTAATACATGTGACACTGCAGTGTTTTAATTAGAGTAGCTGCCCGGGAACCCCCTCCCCTCTAATTAAAATACCGCCCCCCCCACCTCCAAGCACATGTCTAGGCAGCCAATTGGTCTTCTCAGAGAAACACCTCTAACCTCCCCTTTTCACATATCATGGGCCATACATTTTCCCTAACCCTGTTTTAAGAAAGAGCTTAAACAGTTTTTGCCAAATCACATGAAAAAAAAATGCCTGAGACAGATGCCTTTCGAAATGGTTTGGTCTTTTGGCATAGTAATAAGCAACTGAAAAGAGACTCTTAAGATTGATAGTGTTAGACAACCTAAGTTTAGGCATTACTAAAAGTTCCATATTTGTATGTGTTAAATAGTGATGTCAAATGACATCAATGAATAATATAATCTGTTACACCATAAACCAACATGCTTTCTATCTTACTGAAGTTGAACTTCAGCTGTTTAGTCCTCATCCAAGCTCCATTCTTGGACAGATAATGAAAAAAACTAAATATCTCTTCAGACTGGGTCAGCTGAAATGAAGAGAGATAAGAAGTCATCAGAAAAATATTGGTACTACACCCCAAACTGTCTCTCTATTTCTACAATTGGCCTTGAATGATTACATTGAATGATTAACACAAGAGATGTTGCGCAGAGAGACCTCAGGTTAGAAAACTAAGGCCGTAGGGAGGCATTCATTTGTACTGCTGCACATTTCCCAGAAATCTTCCACAGAGTGGGAGCATGCAGGCTTTCAAACCTGCAGGCACCCTTTCTCCCTTGCTTCTGGTGCCTTCCCCAGACTAGGGCCACCCCACTTTTGGGAAGATGTGGAGAGCAACTGCTGATCCACTCCTCCCAGCCGATGGAAGAATTGGAGCAGCAAGAAAAGTTTGTGGAAGTGGTGGGGACATTTTCCTGAAGCTAATTTCCTAATCATGGGAGGAGTCCAGCTGTAAGATCCCCCACTGTGGGGACCCCAGTCTGGGGAAGGTGTGGAGGAAGCTGCAGCTGGATTTCTCCCACTAGTGAGAGGAGCCCAGTCACCACTGCTCTCTGGGCATTACCCAGGTTTCCTGTTCTCAAGAAGGCTGAGGGGGGCAGCAGCAGCTGAGTTCGTCCCCTGATTGGGAGAGACTGAGCTTCAGGGAAATGTCTGCACATCTTTTCCATACCAGAGTGCCAATCAGGGGGGAGTGAAACATACAGACTTTCTAGTGTGAGAACAGCATTTCTGCTGCTAGAAATGTAACATGTCTGAGACCAAAGTTTCCAAGACTCCCTTTGGCCCCTCAAAGTTTGACAAACAGTTTTGTCTCCCACTGAGGCATATCACTTATACTTTGTGGTCATCAGCATCAAAGGCAGAGGATATACCTTAAGGAAACATTATATACAAATAAAAGGTATTATATAGCTCACTGGTGCCCAACACATCCAGAGTAGCATAGGACTGGTCCATGGACCTAATCCTGCATATAGGTCCAGTCCATGGTCTGAAACAGTGAGACAAGTTGGTCTTCCAGCTCAATCTGTTGTGCAGGGCCAGTTCCTGGGCCCAATCCAGTGTGTAGGGTTGGTCTGTGGGCCCGATCCAGCGCACAGAACCAGACTCTGGGCCTGATCAGATATACAGAGACACATCATCCAGCCCATGGGGCTCCTCCAAAGACCAGAAATTTGTCAGTGAAGGAGCAATGGGAACATCCAAATTCTTCATATAGTTCCTTGTGTCTGGGAATCTTGATGCAGTTTGCAAATGTTAATTAAGCCCATGTGGTTTAAGTATATGCTTTATATTGCCATTTCATGGTGGAGGGGAAAAAAATTCTTAAAGGAGTTCCTTAAGATCAAAGTCAAAGTTTATGAAAGAAAAGGATTAAAATCTGTTTATACTGATTCTGAAGCTCATTTCATAGGTACAAGTTATTCCTTCCCCTCATCATCTATGGGACTAACTGTGGAACACTTATTCATGTAAGAATGTGACTAATCCCATTAGCTTCATTGGGTCAGTGTCTATAACATTATCTCATAATCTCAGTGTAGCTCATAATATCTATTTGAATGATTATGTGTGTATGCATGCCTGTAGGCGTATATTCTGGCAAGAATCAGCAGATGGCACTGTTACAAATAGTATTACAAGTTCTTCTTAGTGTATCAAGAATGTACAGTCTCTTAAGCAATATTGTGTTACTGTGGGTTTTGTCATGCAGCCTTTGTAGGGGAAGTTGCTGAAAGCAGCAAGGGAGTTGTTTCTCTGTCTTAATCTTGCTAACTAACTAAAGTCCATTTTGGGGCACTGTTGTTTTCCAGAATATTTGCGTGTCATCCAAGACTTCTAAAAGAGGGTGTTGTTTATGAGTTGGTTACAAACACCTCTGCTCCATGACTGGTGTATGTTCCATGTAAATGAACAACTTACACTAAAAACATCATGATTTATCTCCTAGGAAAGAAATTAGGTTTTGAACTCTGCTACATCCAAGTAATGAGACAGTAATACACATGCTCATGTAAAAGACTATTCTTATGATACATTGCAGGTTCATGGGATCAATTAATCCCCCCCCCACTAATATCTGTGCACAGAAGAGAGCGGAATAACATACCAAGGTCAAGCCCAAATGCAATCTGACTAGTACATGTCACATGTGAACCAGTAAGAGTAGGATGTGGGTAACTGAAGACAATCCCCAGTGGGGCTGTGGACTTGGGAAAGTAGGAAAGGCGACTGTAATTCTGCTATATTGAAGGGATGGTTGTTTCAGAATTTCATCTGGAATTGTGCTGTTCCAGTGTGCTCCCTATGCAGGCCAGGCCTTTAAAGGTAAGCTATTGACTTTCTAGCTTTAATTTCCTCCAGGATCAACTCTTTAGGTCACAGCCCCATATCAGCTAAGTTACCTGACGATTCACTCTTTAGAGAATTTAGTGGAGATGCTGTTGATGTTCCTTTGCACTGTCCAAATACTGTTCCTTCTGCTCCTATAAATACTTTTACAGTAAAATGTAGTTGGATGTGGTACAGACATTTTCAAACTTTTGCAGCTCCCAAAGCTAACCACAAACAGGAGTATTTCAACTTCTCACTCTTGATGCAATTTCCTGAGTTATTTTCCTTCTCTTTTCCCATGAAGCTCACTTCTGTATCTGCACATAAAAATTCAGTATAAGCAAAAAACCTGTGTCTTGAACACTGACATCAATTATGTGTATATCCTACAGTGAAATCTATTCAAATCCTACCTACCTAATGGACATGTCCATTAGTATATATTCAGACTTATCTGAACAATTCAGAGAGAGAGAAGAAAAGTGAGTATGTCTCTTTAAGTCTAATAGTTAGAGGAGGAAGATTTGTGTTCTTCTCCCTGCCCACTTAATACCGAAGGCATAACAGTCAGGGTCTATGCCCTAAGGGTGCTGACAGAAGTGACATTTGTTGTGTGGTCAGCCCCCTGATGCTCTACAGCTGTGCTGTGACACATATGCAAGGCTGCAGAGGCCTTTAAAAGCGTCCAGTTGTGCAATGAATGAACCCTCATCTAATGAGGGATCAGATGAAGGTGCTCCACTTTGATCAGATGAAGGTATTCCAACTTGTATTCCCTAGGGTCCGTCTGTCAGTGCAACTAGGGCTGGGCCAATGCAGTCCAGCTCCACCCCTGGTGCTGTCTGCAGGAAGGGACCTGGGAGAAAAGAGGGGGAGGGCGGAGCTGTGGGCTGGGGTTTGCTTGGCCTGAGCTGGAGGGATGGCAGGTGGATTGGAGCCTCCCCCCTCCCCACCCCCCAGCCGCCTTAAGGCTCCTTCCTGCCTCCATCCTTTTGTTTAGGCCAGGCAAACCCTCCCTCCCCACTCCCCCCACCTTGCAGACAGCTGGGGTGGAAGGCAGGGCAGGGGCTGCATCAGACCAGCCCTGATCACAGGACAGGAAAGCAGGCTCAATTCCTCCACCCCAACCCAACAGGCAAATGAGCTATGAGTTAGAGTAGGGACCTGCATGTCTATCAGTGCCCTGAGTGGCAGTAATGGCAGAAACCAGGCTGGCTGCTATAGCTGTGGTAGCAGCAGCGGTGGCCACTGCCATCCATACACCTCCTCTAGTTGGGCACCCAGGGATAGTGCCCCAGTTGCCCACTGCTTGACAGGCTACTGCTAAATATATAAACTAATCTTTGGACTAGGAACTAGAACTCATGTCTTCCAAGTGTGTGACTGAACCAGTAAGTCATAGCATCCTATTTTCTTTCTAGCTCAATGAAAATTTTATAGTCTGTGCAAAATAGAATAACTTTTGCAACAGGGATTGAGAGACCCCCGTCATACACATTTGCCACTATATAACCTGATGACTAGGGTTGTCTATTTACAGCTAGAAGATATATATTAAGTTCCTTCAGGAAGAGGTGGGAATAAAACCATAGTTTCTCATGTTACATGTGAATATTCTAACCATCTCCTGCCCCTCCTCAGTCTGTTTTTTTTAAAGAAAGGATCGATTCCACTTTGCTTTCTGAAACAAAAATCTGAGGCACCTAACCCCAGGAGTGGGATTAGAGCTTTGATTCCTTTAGCAGGATAAGCCTAGAACAGAAAAGCTTACAATGTTGTTCTCAAAAAGCTACCTTATGATCAAAATGAACCACCATTACTATATATATATATATATATAGTAATGGTGGTTCATTTTAATCATGGAACAATGTGGATTTGGGGTTACTTTTTTAATCTGAAAATTAGGGATTTTTTGTTTTTAATCAAAGAAAACTAGGATCCCTGCTTATGAAATGCCAGAGCAGTGTGCTGGGAAAAAGTACTAAATGCAACAATACAGTGTGCTGGAATGAGTTATTCCTGTTAAGCCAGACCAAAAGGATTCTTCCAAAACTCAGGCTTTAGCTCCTTTTAATAAACTAATTGATTGTGGTAACTTCTTAAGTGCATCAAAGACTCATTATATAAACTCCAAGCAAGTCAGAAATATTGCATTAACCATGCTGGGAAAGTTGGTCCCAATAGATTTTATTTTTCATCATATTATGGTCTCAAGAAATAAAACTCAAAGGTAAATCAAACACTGCTCAGTGTAACTCATTCATAGGCTTATTCTTTAAGTAAGAGTCTACTGATACACTAGCGGTGCAGACACACAGTATGATTATCACTGATTTTTTCCATAATCAATTTACTCTAAAATTAGGACAGGACACATGACTGGTTCTCCCAAACTAACCTCCTATAGTAGGCAATTTGTCTGTGCCTGGCCAGTAGATGGTGGGGGGAGATAGTTTGTATGAAGCAAACAAAAAGCTATGTGAGGTTGAAACTGACTGATATAGCATACACTGGGGCAGAGGTGGAACTAGGAGGAAGGCTGGTGCCATGTCAAGCGTCAGTTACCTGCCCACACGCAGGATTGCTCCTGCTGCTGGTCCCAGGGTACACTGCTGCTAGCTGTGGCCCGTCTCCCTGGGGATTACAATTCCAGTGTCCCCTTTAAATTGCTGCCAGAGGCTCATGCCCTGCTTGCTGGTTATACTGCTATACTGAGGTATACCTGCTCCTCACTTTCTGAAGAGTAATTTTACTTCAGAGTGATGTGACTTATACCACTGTAAGATAGTGCATGTGGTTGCCCATTTTTACCATTTATTTTTTTACTCTGCTGCTAATATGTTATGCGTTCTACTCTTAATTTGTCCCATATCTTTCTTTTTGGAAAATAGTGACTTGACTTAAGCCTTCCAGACTTAAGGAAATAAATCATGGACAGCTACATAATGTAAGACAGACTTTCATCTTAGGATGAGCATATATAAAAAATATTCATGAGCTATACATTACAAGTATTCACACATGTATCTTACAGAAAACAATAAATTAACTTCATTCATCAAGACCACACTTATATGTGTTCAAATCACTCCATTTTCTGTTGTGTCAACTCTGTTCTTCAACATAAGAGAGACATTGCTTCTTGGCCTTTTGACTCAGATGAAGTGTGTTCTCAGCAAGAACTAAATAAGAGTCATATAATGCTCAGTGGTACATTATTAACTCTCTCTATGTTACCTAATTTGCAGCAAAAAAATAAAGCCAAAGGGTAATAATATCAATTTCAGACTTGTGATAATAAAGACCTCAATTTAGTGAAAGTATTGTATAAAAAAAGTCCAGTATTAAATTTTCAGGAGCAATGAAACTTGTCTCGTCTGATTTACACCGTCTATATCGATGTATTTTGTGGTTCACCTATGGAGTGCTGCATTCTTCCAGCATAAATTGTATTCCTATGTTAACTATACAGTGTAAAGGAACACCTGTGCACATACTAGACTTTTGAGAGGGCATGTTGCAGACTTTGGGTTAATTTCTACAGGCCTATTTCCAAGTTGCCTATGAATACAGCATACTGGACACAATGGCCGCTTCCAGTCCTATGTCCTTATGAGTTGGTTATGACCAACGCAATTCTGAGGAGCCTGGAGTTTGCCTGGATAACATTCCTCCCTACAATATTCTGCCTCCACTGTAAGCCCCAAGTATGTTCAAGTTGGATTTCTTTTATCATGAACAAAAAAAAAGGGAAGAGCTGACAGGTTTTCTGGGGGAGCTCTGAGACTTTCAAAGTTGCTTGCCTCCTTGGTTGGAAAATACTTGAATTTCATGATTTTCAAGGGACCATTCAAAAGGCATGCATTTTAGCAGACTTGGAGAGGGATGAGGGTGTGCTTCTCTTAGTGAAGGGGGAGGAAAAGAATTGGCTAGCCAACTTTTTATAGTAATGGTTATTTTAATACTACCAAGATTTTATTGTATCAGCATGTTAGAGAGTTTAGAGCTTTACATAGGCACCTTTTTATTATTCTGTATCTGCATAAAATATGGACTAACTCTGCTTCAACTGAACTGAGACTGCTGTATGTTCTTTATTCTGTATTCACTAACACAAGCTATTCAGTCCAAAATGTCTGCTGCCAACAACTCCTTATAGTTCCATTTCACTGGAGCTTCCATTTCAACAACTCCTAATAGTTCCCTTTCACTCACTGATACAGGAATATACCAGCTGTCATCTGAATTATGCCACTTGGCTTGAAAGCTGGAGGTTGGCTCCAGCTGCCCATTGTTGCCCACATGTTGAGCTAACTCAGAAAATCTATCCCTTCTTGCAGATGCTAGCCTTATGTAATGAAATTTGCCAGGAGCATATGTATGACTCTACATCCTTGGCCTGGACCTTTTAGTGATCCTTCATGTTCTTTTGTTCTAGAAATAGTCTAGATTTGTCATATTCAAGCTACACAAAGCACAGCAGGTCACATTCATTGGTGACCTTGTGCACTGGCAATTAAATTAGCTTTGCTGGCCTTTGATGCTTCTGATAACCCTCTGCTAATAACATGCATACAAGTTCTTACAAGACTTAATATACCAACCCTACGTTTGACCCCACTTTTCTGTTCAACAGATCCTACAGAACTGAGAAAGGCTGCGCAATGCCCCATCTTATGCAAGATATTTTCATAAAGTTCAGTAGCCTCTCACTTCCTGTTTCAGGTGTGTATTAGATGATACCAAGAGACCGTAAACTGCCTCAGATGTTCATGTCATCCATGTAGAGACAAAGCTTTGTTGCTTTTCTCCTTGTGCAGGCCCCGGTTCCTGGAAGAAATCAGCAGATGGATGAAGAGCAGCTCACATTCTCTATCTCTAAATTCCCTCTCTAACCCCTATCAGCATTGCTGCTTCTCTCAGTTTCTGGACACTTATGCTTTTGTGATCATTATATCTTTTAACACCTATTCTTTCCCTTCTGACAATTTTATTTTTCTCCCTTTTCCTTGCTGCTTTCAGCTCTACCCACTCTTCCTCCCCTCACTTAATAGCAACAGTTTAAATTTGGAACTGCAGATTTCCCACATTCTTTTCTTCACCTTTTAAAATGTGTCCCCAGAAATGGATCCAGGATTTTACAAACAGGGGTACAGTTTCAGCAATCAATGCTGCAGGGGTGGCTGCACCCCCTGCTCCCCTCAACCAGGAAAGGCCAATGGTACTGCAGAAACAGAAGCTAAGGATTTAATTCCCAAGGAAAGTAAGCATTCCCCTTTCCTTTCCCTTGCATTTTCAGAGGCACATACCCTCTACCTTCTCTCCCTCTCTTGTCTCATTCCCTTCCTCCCAGTCCTGCTTTCCAATGCCAGGAGCTGTCCAGGGGGTGAGAGGAGCTCCTGCCCTCTCCAGGTGGTCTGCACTCACTGGCCTTGGCAGGGAACTTCTCAGGGCAGCAGGCACGGAGGGGTAATGTACCTGCCCACTGCCACTGCTGCCATAGTCCCAGATTAAGCACAGCCCCTGTGTAGCCCAGGTGGAGCAGGCAGGTGCTCTCTTTACAACCCCCCTCCCACCCACTGTACCATCAGCAGGCAGGGCAGGGGGGAATGGGAGGGGAGGGGAAAAAAAGAGAGAGGGGAGTGGACTACTCTAATAAAAGTGACTCCCCCTCCCCACATGCCCAGAGCATGTGTAAAAGTGCCCTATGAGACAAAAGCCTGAGCTATTTAACCTTCCCTCCCCCAATTCATTATTCAATATGTTTTCTAGGAGAAATGGAACAGCTGCTGTACAAAGTCACTGCAATATGGCATTCCCACCACATGGCCTTTCAGAGTCAGCAGAGTTGTATGAAACCTTTGCACATGTATAGTAAAAGTATTTCATTTTTGAGTGATGCTTGATTTAATTTTTTAATAATGTTTCAGATCTGAGCCTTGCCCCAACTGAAAATATCCACAAGTCTATAGTGAAGGCAGAAGTAGCAATGGTTTCTTTACCTTAAATGTAAGGCTACTGCCAACCTTTAAGAACGAGGCATAACAAAAAGTGGCAGCAGCAACCTCCCTCCCTGCTCATATGGCTAGAATCAGCACTAGCATGACTCAGTCACTGTCAAGTCCTAACTTTTTATTTAAGTTTTCCAGAGTGACAACAGAGGACACCAGCTACCTCCTCCAGTGACTTATCCATCTGGCAGACATCAGAGCTCTCAGAAATATTGTCCTGCAGGGAAAGAAGAAGGGCTAGAGTTGCTGATACTTATAAGGAAAACAGTAATTGTGACAGCAGTGAAGTAGAATAAGATCAAGAGTCTGGTGTTCTAAGGATGCATCTACACATGCCAATTTAAGGTGCTTTCGCCCAATTTAAGGTGCATTAAGGGCATGTATGTCTATGCCCATGCATGTACATATGCATGTCCTTAATGCACCTTAAAATAGCTATTTTAAGCTATTTGCACCTAAATTTGATACCTGCTCTTGTGAATAGCTAAAGTGCATTAACACATGTGTAGGCACATTAAGGAGCATTAACCCTGTGTAGGGACTGACTTGGGACTAACTTTAGTCCCACATCAGTCTGCACGTGTGGCATTAATGTGCTTGCCCCTGCCACCATAAGTGCCCCTGCCATCATTTTGGAGTGCTGGACACTGAATACACATGACACTGTGGGCTCTTTAATCAGAGTGATTCTCAGAGCCGCTCTAATTAAAGTGCCCCCACCTTGACCCCAGAGCATGTGTATAGATGCATCATGAGTTGGAAACAAATACTTTGGAACATCAGATTCTGAGTACTGTTAAAGTTGGATATATCAACAGGAACTATATTCCACAATATATGATGCTTGATACAAAGGAAACTAACATTGTCTTATTTATCAAGTGTGTTCTAACTGGTTAGGCAGTGTTAGTTAGCCCTACCAGGAGGTGATAAAGTTTTTTTAATGCTTTGCAAGTTAATGGTGATTATAACTCACCATGAGAACCTGTACTGGGAAGAGCAGAGCATGAAGGACGGGTAGTTCAGGTTAGTAGTTCAGGTAGCTCAGGAGGCTAGTATTTTACAAAAGTATTATTATTTTAGATCAGGGAGGAAAAGATGTTTGTGCACTTGATAAAATTTGGTATTGGCTGCCTTTTTTTGTCCTCTAACGTATGAGATGTGGGATGCTGTGAATTGCTCAACCTCCGTCTTTGTCATGCTGCACAAATATATACATTAGCCAACTGATGGCTCACTGCTTTTGTGTTCCATTTTGAGAATGCCATCTATAAAAATGGATGGTCTGTCAAATCTTCATTCAATCAAGAGAATGTCATTTCTCCAAAGGTGCAACACCCTTAGGATGGGTGCAACACCCAATAGGATGACTTATGCCACTGTTGTAGATGACATAATTGATGAGTTAATATTAATGCTCAATTAAAAAAAAGTAATTTTGGCTGAATTAGCTGTTCCTCTTGCATACTGCCTTGCACCAGATACTTGGACTGAGAGGAACAGGTAGGAGGAAGTGGAATTGAGGGTACAGAGGGTGAACTATTGAACCTATACTGTGGTCCCTGCTTCTTGGGAACCTGAAGAGCTCACCTGAAGTGATCATTCATGTTCAGGACACTGCACAGACAAGAGGGACATGGCAAAGGTGGAAACTAGTGTACAGCTTCTCTCTGTTTCACGCTTTCCCTTATAGGACTCTCAGATCTCTGGATGATCCTCTAAGTGAGAATTTACTTCTTCTGCATAGCTTGTCTCTAATTCTCTATTATGTATGTAGCATGTAGTAGCATGCAGCAATGGGAAGTTCAGCCAAAGGTACCCTGGCTCCTAGTGTAACTGTACTATAATCTGCTTGAAATAGCAGACCAGCTCCAGCGATAGTAGAGAAACAGGTAGAAGACAGACTTTTTATGGGTTCTTGCCTACGGCTTTATTCCCACCATTTCACTCCTGCAGACCTGAGAAAAAGTCACTTGTTTTTGCTAACTTTCCTGAGTACAAAAAATAGTTTCAGTTAGCCAGACAGCCTGAGTCTGTTTCATTTCACCTCACCTTAAACAACTCAGCTCAAAACTACAAGCTGCCATGAAAAGCTTTACTAACATCATTGCTGTTAACTATTGCAATGGAGAAATTCTTAAGCATAACTTTAACAAAGTGTTTGCTAATCTCAGCATCCCTTTTTCCATAAGAAACTACATTATTTTACAGAACACCATGTCCTGAAAGAGAGGCAAAATCTCAAAAGTTTTATAATGTTATATGTATTTGACATAGCTCCATTCCTAAAACACTGAAGAAATTACATGTAGTGGAGCATTATTTATTCGTTTTCCTGAGGGAAAGATTTGATGTGAATATAAGTGTCATGACCCAAAAGGCATGATTGTGTGTGTGTGCTTCGGCATCAGAATTATCCACATTAAGTTGCAGAGCATTGCACGGGAGTTTCCTGTAGCAAGAGGAAACTCCAGTGCAGGGACCAGTTTTCCGTCTTTTCTGCAGCTACTTTTGCAGAGTGCATTGCTCGAGTTGCAAGAGGAATACACGGTGCAAAAGAGTTCCCGCCACCGGTATGCAAATTTGTTCCCCGTGATTGGCTAGTGCTAAATTATTCACACGTGGCGGCTAGCGATTGGCCTGTTAGCCGTATAAGAGGCTTGAGCAGTTTCCGCCCAAGCCGAAGAGGACTCCACATCCATCTCGTGGGGACTCTGGGTACACGGCAGGGTAATAGAAACCCTGTGTGAGATCCAGAGGAGCGTGGCGGCCTGATCCACCGCCCACCTCTTCCCATCTTCGAGCGCGACTAATATAAGACGTATTTACGATTTCTACATTGGTGGCCTGTTCACCCAGAGCATCCGGAGCTCTGCACCGTAGAGCCTAGCAACCTCCACGAGACCGTCTGTGTTGTGTCTGTCTGTAACTGCAACTTAATCAAGCTTTCCAGCCTACACCATTGCCATCTCGGTGTAAATAAACAATCTTTTAAACTACCGATACGCATCCGTGCCTAATTCCAAAGCAAAGGCCTTCCCTCTCCACCCCCGCGTGCCCGGGCTGCTAGCCACAGCCCGTGTGCAGCACAAAAAAGGGCTCGGGGCGCTCCCGGCCCGCACAATAAGTAACAGCATAATTATTTAGAAGTTTTACAAACTTCACAGTGCATGTTGTGTCATAGACACAGTATACTCTTTGAATAACATTTCAGTTCAAATTATTTCTTGCCTCCTTTTTAAATAACACATGTATGAGAGCACAGTGATAAATCTGACAAGCAGGGATCCTGGTTTTCTTTGATTTAAAAAAAAATCCCCAATTTTCATTTTAAAAAGTAACCCAAAATCCACATTTTTCCATGATTAAAATGAAACACTACTATATATAGATGCCACCGCTGCCATCTTTCAGTGCAGGGACACTGATACACATGATGCTGGACTCTGCTGGGGTGTGGTAATTAACATGCTCCAGGAGGCTTGATTAATTAATTAATTAAATCTGTTCTGACACATTGTAATCACCACTATATATAGTGGTGTGTGTTTCATTTTAATTACAGAAAAAAATGTGGATATTAGGTTACTTTTTTAAATCCGAAAATTAGGGATTTAAAAAAAACAATCAGAGTACCAGGATTCCTGC
>NW_005842826.1:202849-216983 GCF_000455745.1 Alligator sinensis | reverse complement strand
CCTGCTGATAAAAATGAGTAAAGCAGGATAGCGGCATGCTAGTCTTCAGCTCACCAGTAAGGCTAGGAACAGAAATGACATAAACTGGTGTAAGTGATTGGAAACTGATTCAAATCTGTAACACAACAGAAGTTCAGTGTACATAAACTGTTTTCAAAGTGGCTAGGATTGGATAAACCTGGGTGGATGTATTATCAGACTAACTAATTTAGCTTA
The DNA here is from genome assembly GCF_000455745.1 of Alligator sinensis. Classification (NCBI taxonomy): domain Eukaryota; kingdom Metazoa; phylum Chordata; order Crocodylia; family Alligatoridae; genus Alligator; species Alligator sinensis. The sequence continues at coordinate 216,767 of NW_005842826.1, read as the reverse complement.
ACCCACTGAACTTCTGTCCTAGATCTCCTCCAGATTCAAGTTAACTCACAGTCCCCTAGCACGCCAGGATGCTTTGCACCTGCCCCACAAACCCCCTCTCGCAGGGTGGGTGAGCTAGCTTTGGCCCAAGATGTCTGCCCCATCCAAGCAAGGAGGTATGCTTCTAGTTCCCCTCAGCTTCTGGCCTGGGCCACTGCAGGCATGTGGCTGCATTTCTGGAATCAAAATTGAATGTCTGTCTACTTGCTTATTGGTTTAATATCTGCATCTTAGACTACCTGTGAAGATTGAATTGATTCAGCCTCAGGCTTGTTGACTTTTTGTATTTAGCCTAAGTGGATAATATAGTACTAAGTTTCTTCTATGTAATTAAAAGTAGTCAGTTTACCAGTTTACTAATCTACCCTACCAGACATGATACTTGGAGTCTGAAACTGTCTCTTGCCATATCATACTTCAGCTCCACAGCATGTCAACTTTCCATCACAAAACTGGGGTATTTAATGTGAAAATGGGAACCTCAAAGATTGAAAGTAGCCTGTTGTTTCTTTAATTTGCTTCTGTTAACCTTTCTTTAATTCTGCTCTCAAAACTGTCATAGTTATATCAAAGGTGTGCTTCTTCCTCATATAGAAACAGTTGACAGAAACATGCACCTAGAAATGTAGAGCTTACCTGGCCTGCTGAGAGCAAGTTCCAGCTAATGAAATATTGTAATGTGAATGTAATGTGTGAAACAGCATGAGGAACCACGGGGCAGTTTGCAGAGCTATGCTGTTAATTTGGATTACAACTCCCAAAACTCCCCAAGGGTTTGGGGTGCCAGGGAAAAAAGAAGAGGAAGCTTAAGGCTGTAGTAAAGGGAAAAGAGAGCAGTGTGCATGTGGAATCTGGTCAGCTCTCTACAGAGGAGTGCCAGTGGAGCTGGAGATCTCACTGGCTTGGTCAGCCAGGACTGTGGACTGAAGGAGCTGGACTCAGACTTGGGGGCATCTGCAGGCTGCTGTTTAAGTACTCTAGGAACTAAAAGCATGTTTAGGGACACCTCCAGAGGTGTGGGAGGATAATTAAAATGCTGAGTATATGTTACCAGGGTTAATGTTTCTTTACCTTTTACCTGTTCCCTTCCTTTGGCCTGTTGGCTTGTGACCCTAACCTGTATGATTTCCTGTATAAAGGTGGGAACTCCCCCTTGTTTCTTGTGCCAGTTTCTAGGGTTGCAGGGTTGGCATAATATATTTCACTCATGTAAAATGTCATTTTTCCAGTTGTTTTACCAATTGTTTTACCAGTAAGGTTTTTAAGTCATATCCACAATAGGAGTGTAAGAAAGTGGAGTACCCTAAGAGATAACACAGTGAGAACATCTACATGTTCATTAATATGCCCTAGTTACTGCGCATTAAGTTTAGTATGTGGTTAATGAAGTATTAATTCAATGCACCATAACTCATGCTACTGCACAGTAGCACCAGCGCATAGGTATTTTGACACTTACTGCACAGTAGCCTAATAACACTGCTCAGTAGCTTATTAGCATGGTTTTTGACCTGCACACTACTGTGCAGTAAACATCTCATGCAGATGTGCCCAGTGTAGTAGACCCTGCTCCAGTCTTCAGTGAGCAGTATTTTCTTCATTCTTAGTTGGCTTCTTGCTCTTTTTCACTGCTTAAGGATTTCTGCCACCTCAAGAGGCATAAGTCTGTTCCTCTTCACACGTTCCAGAATGTTACCAAATCTGCCCATTACTTTGGGGTGTGCTCATTTATTAGGGATAGTTTCTAGGGTCTTGGTGATTATGTCAATGTGCTCTGTATTTCTCCCTTCTGCAAGCCCTCACCCCCAGTGGAGCTATCTTGCAGGACTCAATCTCAATGGGACTGGGTTCCTCCAGTCACCAAATCAGTCATACACACAAACACACACAAATTAACGTGACATGCCTGACCTGGCCGGGCTGATCAGCATGGACAGGCTGACACCCTCATATGCCAAGAATCAGTTCATAAGAGCAACAATAAAATGCAGTCAAACACAAGCACACAGGTAAACAGAATCCCTCTGAATCCGGCTGGGTGTCCAGCTGACACCCTTATGGGCCAGCATTCAGTTCATAAGGGCACGTCTGAGTCAAACTGGATCAATCGGCCTGTACAAGCTGATCCCCTTATGTGTTTCAAACTCAGCACGTCCCAATCTTTGGCCTCTTGATGAGCAGACCCCACAATAATTTGGGCTTCACAGGGATCTTTAGCATAGGTAAAAGAAGCGTTGCTGCAGAGCATGGGAGGAAAGAGAAGCAGAGAAGGAAAAATACACCCAATTACTACCAGTTTGACTATAAAAGTTATTTATTGCTAAGCATATGAAATATATAATAGTACTAGTAGTAATAGACATGCAAAGGAAAAACAAACACCAACAATGACAATACTACCCTGGTTTCACTAAGTATTTGGGGAAACTTAGCTCAAGCTTAACTGATACAGTTCAGGTTCAGAAGTTTATGCCTAGAAAGAAGACAGAGAACGCTGGGATCTCACCTAGTCCACGGTACTCAGGCTGCAAAGCTGACAGGCACAGTCTGTAGCACAGTCCTTGAAGGGAGAGATGATCTGTTCTTCCAGCGTCCCAAGAACGACAGGGGATGGTGTCAGCACAGGGGTTTTCTTCTTCTCCTTCTTTCCTCCTGCTTCTACTTCTTTTCCTTCCTTTTCCTCTTCCTCTTCTCCCTCTAGCAGCACACACACTTACAGATTTTTATACCCTCAGTTTAGCTGCTTCGAAGCACCCTCAGTAGTGTAAATCATTGTCTTTTCTATTGACAAGGGGTTATCTGGTTTGGACCATCTCAGGAAACTGATTGATAATCAGGAAACACTTAAGATTAGGGAGTAACCCAAATACTTGGGAGCCAGCTTGAGATTCCTATGGGTGGCAGATATACTGATGGGATATCTCATGGTTTCTTCAGGAACAATAGATAGCTTGCAGCATCAGGATTTTGGATTTTTACTTGTTGTGCACAAGCCTCAGCTTAGCATGACTTTTCCAGATCTTACTATAGTCTTTTAACAGACTTAAAACAATTATTGGGGTGCTCATAACCTTTTGTGGAGAGGACTCCCACCAGTCGTCTCGGGAAAGATATGACAACACCTGGGATTAGGGCTCCAGCAGGCTGGATGCTGTGATGAACCCTTAACCATTGTTCAAATGTTGCCCATACCCCCTCTGACTCGGTCTCTTGCCTCAGCATTCCCTAAGGAAAAGTCCTTAGCAAATCCAGATTAGAGCTGGTCTGATAAATGATGAACTGGGTGTGTGTGAACATGGGTTGATTAACATTGGAAGCACAGATTCCCCATCATGCAGCGCTCTCCTGCTTCTCTGGTCCCAGAATTCACTGCAGTCTCTGCTTCAGGCTTTCTGTTTTCCATCTCTCATGTAAATGAGACCTAGGGCAGTTGATTCACTCTTGTAACCCTTATCTGGTGAGGGTCTTAGGTGCGTCTCTCACTGCATCTTAATCAGTTTCATTTAGGTAGAGGAGGGGAGGGGGGGGTGAGTCCTGTGTGAGTCAGACAGACTCTATCTTGTGTCCCGATTGCCCAAGAATACAGAGCTGAGACGTAACAAGAACAAGATGTGAAGTTAAATTTGTCAAGCAGGTATAGAAGGTTTTATCCCCCCTGAACAGGACTAGAAACAAAATAGGACTTAGTATTAAAGAATGGGCTTCATTTCTTTTGCAGCTTGGATTATAATGTTCCTTGGGCATCTGTGTAATTGCATGGCATATGCTATATGAAGGATAGGAGAAAAAGTAGGTATGAGTAGTTTCCTTCTTTGCCAACACTTGTTAAAGTCTTACCTAGCTCCTTCACCTTTTTCTGTTATAGCACAGAACCCTTTGGGTGTTCATAGACCTGCTCCAGGGAAGGAGGGGAGGTGCTTTAATTAGAGTGGCTCCAAGAGCTGCTCTAAGTAAAGCACCCATGGCATCATGTGTATCAGCATCCCCATGCTGAAAAAGTGCCACCGCTGCCATTTTTCAGTGCAGGAACATGATGCTGGAATCTGCTGGAGCGCGGTAATTAACATGCTCCAGCAGACTCAGTTAATTGATTAATTAAATCTGCTCTGACATTGTAATCACAATGTGTCGAGCAGCCTCTCTGTATGAGTATAGGTGTTCTTTCTGCCCCTGCTGCTGTTTTCTGAACTGACATTCACTGTACTTGAAAATACACATGAGGTTTTTTGGTTTTAAGTCTGAGTTCAACTTAGGATTCCTACTTACATAATGGCTCTTAAATATATATCTTAATGGAGTTAACTTTTATAATTGTTTATGATTTTGTTTTACAAGAAATGTTTGATGTAAAATGAGAGAGACAATGCTTTCACCATCCTTATTAAGCAATCTGGGGTCTTCTAGTGAAAAATACACAAATTATCATTATTATTACTGTTGTTTAAAAATGCTGATGGAGGATGCAGTTTTTTGTTTATTGCAAAGTTGTGGCTAACTAAAAATGGACTTTCACTAATCCCAGAAAATGTTGCCAACCACTTCTAAGCAAGCAATCAACAGCTTAGGCTGCACATAGTGAAAGTGCATGTGTTTTTGCTGAAGAACACTGTTTGTCATTTTGTATAAAGAAAAGAATGTATTTACATTACCTCTAAAGTTTCCACTCTCAGTTTAATCTTAAAACATTCCAGTGATCCATTGTTAATCTCCTAGCAAATATAAATACATCCCAAATTAGCAGGAAAAAACAGCTGAAATCAGTGTTATATTCCTTATGTTTAATTGATTTGCCAAGCTCCTTTTAGGAGTTCTCAAAATATTCATAATATATTGTTTTTTAATTAGGTAATTATACTGTTCCTCTCCATTTCTGCTAATGAAGTCTAAAGTCCACCTTCCTGAATATACAGTTTTTCTTTTCTTTTGGCTTGATGTAGCCTGAAGTATCACTTCTGTCATCATTAGAAGAAACATTTACTAATAAGATTGTTTCCTTTGTGTGGGCAGACATCTGTTCCCCATTTCGTTTCTGTAAGTCTGGCAGAATCTGTATCAATGTACAGGGAAGTATTACTTTTTCATCTTATTTTTATTGGCAGACAGAGACCTCTCAAAATTTCATTGCATCCAGATGAATTAAAATCTATAAGTCTTGTTCATTCCAAGTTTGATGTTCTTATATCATTCTGAGTCATAAGTGAAACCTTCTGCACATTTTTGGAGAAGAATAAACTGTTCTCATTGGATTGCTGCTTTGTGTTTTCATATCACAGAAAGTATTCAAACAACAACTTAATATTTCGAAGCCTGATTCCTATATTGCCAGTGCATGTAGGGAGTACACGTTTACTGCCTCGTGGTGTGAATTTCAATAGAAGTAGAGGATGAATGACATATTCAGCAATAAAGATTCTGCTATGACAGATCCTTCCGGCAGGCATTGAAGGACTTAAATATTTTTATTATTGTTTCTTTCAACTTCTTTTTCTTGATTATTTAATTATTTTTAGTTTTCAAAGATTAATTGAATAAGTTCAACTCTTCAGTTACAAAAAGTGAGTGAATGTATGAGACATCACCAATGAAAAGATTATTTGAAGAAAAAAGGCACAGAGGCAGGTAAACTCATAAATTGTAAACTGCAAGGCATACGTAAACTACAAAGTATTAACATGTTGAAAATAAGTGGCTTCATACAACACTTATTCTACTCAACATCCCATCTCACCCCTTTTGTCTCATTCCCAGTAGGAGTGTCTACATGTGCATTTACTGCACATTAAATTTAGTGTGAAGTAACTTATTGTGCAGGAAGTGGGAATAGGGCTGGCATCTACACGTGTAGGTGACCTGGGACTAGATTTAGTCGCATGTCAGAGCAGCCTGCCATGTGCCCCTGTGGCCACCAAGGGGATCTCCAGGACACACACAGAGGAGAAAACGTACAAACTTTATTAATACAACAACCCCTCCTATTCCTCCTCCCTTCCCCCTCAACAAAAACAGCTCCCTCCCTCACAGTGTTCCTCCACCATCCTCCTCACCCACCAGCAATAAAAACTCCATTCCCCAAACTTCACAGACACTTCACAAGTCTGACCCTGACCCTGAGTCCATCTCTGAGGTGCTGAGGGGTGGGGCCACTCAGGGTGGAGAGCCCAGCAGCAGGTGCCCAGTACCCTGGCTGCAGACAGTTTCCCTGTGCTTCTGGGCAAAGGCCAGTGAAGGCCAGGGATGCCTACAGCCAGCAAGTGTTGCAGGACCTGCTCCAGAGTGCTGCCAGAGGCTTGCTGCAGGGTGATGGGTGGGGCCCAGGGGCCCTGTGGGACCAGGGCAGGGGGCCACCAATTTTGTTACCAAATCTGCCCATTACTTTGGGGTGTGCTCATTTATTAGGGATAGTTTCTAGGGTCTTGGCTATTCTGTCAATGTGCTGCTTGTGTTACTATACGGAGCTGTATCTCTTCCTTCTGCAAGCCCTCACCCCCAGTCCAGCTGACACCCTCATGGGCCAGCATTCAGTTCATAAGGGCACGTCTGAGTCAAACTGGGTCAATCAGCCTGTACAAGCTGATCCCCTTATGTGTTTCAAACTCAGCACGTCCCAATCTTTGGCCTCTTGATGAGCAGACCCCACAATAATTTGGGCTTCACAGGGATCTTTAGCATAGGTAAAAGAAGCGTTGCTGCAGAGCACGGGAGGAAAGAGAAGCAGAGAAGGAAAAATATACCCAATTACTACCAGTTTGACTATAAAAGTTATTTATTGCTAAGCATATGAAATATATAATAGTACTAGTAGTAATAGACATGCAAAAGAAAAACAAACACCAACAATGACAATACTACCCTGGTTTCACTAAGTATTTGGGGAAACTTAGCTCAAGCTTAACTGATACAGTTCAGGTTCAGAAGTTTATGCCTAGAAAGAAGACAGAGAACGCTGGGATCTCACCTAGTCCACGGTACTCAGGCTGCAAAGCTGACAGGCACAGTCTGTAGCACAGTCCTTGAAGGGAGAGATGATCTGTTCTTCCAGCGTCCCAAGAACGACAGGGGATGGTGTCAGCACAGGGGTTTTCTTCTTCTCCTTCTTTCCTCCTGCTTCTACTTCTTTTCCTTCCTTTTCCTCTTCCTCTTCTCCCTCTAGCAGCACACACACTTACAGATTTTTATACCCTCAGTTCAGCTGCTTCGAAGCACCTTCAGTAGTGTAAATCATTGTCTTTTCTATTGACAAGGGGTTATCTGGTTTGGACCATCTCAGGAAACTGATTGATAATCAGGAAACACTTAAGATTAGGGAGTAACCCAAATACTTGGGAGCCAGCTTGAAATTCCTATGGGTGGCAGATATACTGATGGGATATCTCATGGTTTCTTCAGGAACAATAGATAGCTTGCAGCATCAGGATTTTGGATTTTTACTTGTTGTGCACAAGCCTCAGCTTAGCATGACTTTTCCAGATCTTACTATAGTCTTTTAACAGACTTAAAGCAATTATTGGGGTGCTCATAACCTTTTGTGGAGAGGACTCCCACCAGTTGTCTCGGGAAAGATATGACAACACCTGTAATTAGGGCTCCAGCAGGCTGGATGCTGTGATGAACCCTTAACCATTGTTCAAATGTTGCCCATACCCCCTCTGACTCAGTCTCTTGCCTCAGCATTCCCTAACCCGGCAACCGAGGTTTAGTCAATCAAGTTTAAATAGGCCTCCCATAGTGGGACCGGGGAATGTACGGCCCGAGATGCCTATTAAACTTAGAGCTGTGTGTGTGTGTCTGGGGGGGAAAAGTCCTTAGTAAATCCAGATTAGAACTGGTCTGATAAATGCTGAGCTGGGTGTGTGTGAACATGGGTTGATTAACATTGGAAGCACAGATTCCCCATCATGCAGCGCTCTCCTGCTTCTCTGGTCCCAGAATTCACTGCAGTCTCTGCTTCAGGCTTTCTGTTTTCCATCTCTCATGTAAATGAGACCTAGGGCAGTTGATTCACTCTTGTCACCCTTATCTGGTGAGGGTCGTTCACTCTTGTCACCCTTATCTGGAGAGTTTTAGGTGTGTCTCTCACTGCATCTTAATCAGTTTTGTTTAGGTAGAGGAGGGGAGGGAGGAGGGGGTGAGTCCTTTGTGAGTCAGACAGACTGCCTCCTGTGCCAGGGTTGCCCAAGAACACAGAGCTGAGACGTAACAAGAGGGGCATGGGCACTGCCTCCCCTGGGTGGCCCTGGGTAGCCAGCTGCTGCTCCAGCAGCTCCATGCACCACCAATTGAGGACCACAAGCTTGGCCCAGTGGTGGGCATGGCATGCCCACAGCTGTGCTTCCTCCTGGGTGGCGTCCCAGGCAAGGTCCTCCACCCACCAGATCTGTGTCATGCAGGTATAAAATTTACACCCAAATCGGTGTAAGTCACCATCGTTACTGTGCAGTACAGGCACGCACATGTAGACGCATGCCTGTACTGTGCAGTAATTTTCAGTTACTGCACAGTAACGTAGGTTATTGTGCAGTAAATGTACACGTGTAGACATACCCACTGTATAGTTGTCACTTCTCATTGCATCGTATCTGAAATTAGATTATATTAATAAGCTTTGGTGATGTGATCCTTACCTTGTTGTATGTTTTTCAATAACCTAATGTGCTTTTGGGTGTCACACAAATGACTGATAAAGATAAGGGAATGGAGTGTACATTGGTAAAAGATCACTGAAATACTTTTTGTAAGTGGATTGGGGGAGGTTATGTGAAACTGTGCTACTGTACCTCTCTTAAGGGATGGATGCCTGACTCGTTTACCCCAGATCAAGAAAGGAATGGGCATACAACATGTAGCCTTAAACCAGTGAAACTCAGTAGAATCCAATGTAGAATTACCCTAGGAAAAGTGTCCACTTCTATCCTGGGGAAGCAGTTTTCTCAATGCTTATAGGCTATTAGCAGCTCTGACAAGGCTCTACAATAGTACCTTCAAGGGTAGCAACTCTATAAAGTCTGCCTGCTTCAATGTAACCTTTTCTTATACCAATATAAGTTACACCAGTATTAACCTGTTGTGTGTGAGCTGGGCATTTCTGTGACCTGTTCTTGCTGTGTAGCTAAAAAGATTAAGTTAATCTCCAGGATTTTAAACCTAGCTTCTTCCATTCATTCATGGGAAAGAATCGATACCTTGTCAATAACCATACCAAAATCCTGAGGATCTATGATTTCTGCAACATGCATGCTTAGCAAACTAGCACTGTGAATCCAGAAAAGGCTGTTCAAAACTGATAATTATAAAACCTTTTAACCTGCTTTCACCATGTTTCTCTGAAGCAACCAAACAAAGAACTTTGCTTAGATTTCTAAAAAAGTCTTCATTCTTATCCAAGTAGCTGGTTGCAGCAGCAGCTTTGGCCAAAACCATGTCAGTTTTTAAGGGGGGAGGAGGAGTGGGGGGAAAGCTTGCGTGAAGAATCAAATGCAAAACTGTAAAATATATGCAGGCTTTTCTAGGTCAATTTATAAACTATCTTTATTTATTAAATGAATACAGTTTCTACAATAAAAATGCAAAGCACTCCAATTAACATTGCAGTTCTTTTGGCCATTATGTTGCTGTGGCATTTTTCTGTTAATTTGGTTTTTTATTTTTCCCAGAGGCTGCTTAGTCAGATTAACACTAGTGTCTTTCTTCATCACTGGGTGAAGTAGGTGAAAAAATGCTCCACTTCCTTTGCCTTTGGTTATTCTTTACCTTTGGGAGTGGTGGGACATAAATTAAAAAAAAAAGTGAGATCTAAAAATGTGTTTTTCATTGTGATGTAGATGCACTGAAAAAGCCTAAATTAAATCCCCAGTAAAACAAAAATAATCTCTCCCATCACACTGCAGTCCTGGTTCAGTTGTACAGGCATCAAGTACTATGGAGACTTAAGATCCTCACTGCTTTTGAATGTAAGAACCTAAGAAGTGCCATAATGGATCAGACCAATGGTCCATCGAGCTCAGCATTCTGTCTCCTATAGTGGCAGAAGTGGTTGCTACAGAGGGAGAGCACTGAATCAGATGTCTCTTGAGGGATTTATCACCTATGCAATATCCTCCCTGGCATCCACCATTATTGTCTTAGAGATGCCAGAGGAAACAGCTCTAACCATCCTGTTCAGTAGCCATTAATAGACCTATCATCCATGAATTTATCAAGTCCCTTTTTGAACCTGGCTATTCTGTCTGCCTCCACCACCTCCTCTAGCAGTGAATTCTACAAGTTAACTATGTGTCATAAAAAGAACACTTTCTCTTGTTAGTTTTAAGCCTATCACCTACTAATTTCATCAGGTGCCCTCTAGTTCTAGTATTCTGAGAGTTGGTGAACAACAGTTCCCTGTTTATTTGGTCCATACCCTTCATGATTTTATAGATCTTTATCATATCCTCCCTCAGCCTTCTCTTATCCAAACTGAAGAGTCCTAGCCTGTTTAGTCTCTCCTGGTATGGGAACTACTTCATGCCCCTGATCATTTTGGTTGCTGTTCTTTGTACCTACTACAGAGAAGGACAACCAAAAAAAAGTTTGCATGAGGAATCAAAAGCTAAAAAGAAGAATCTACAATATCCTTTTTGAGATGTGGGGACCAGAACTGCATACATTATTTAAGATGTGGGCACACTGTGGATCTGTATAATGGCATTATGATGTTCTCCATTTTGTTTTCAGTTCCCTTCGTAATGGTGCCCAAAATTGTATTAGTTTTTTTGGTTGCCACTGCACTTTTGCTGATGTTTTTAAAGAATTACCTGTAGTGACTCCAAGGTCTCTTTCCTGTGTCATAACTGCTAGCTTGGAACCCTACACTAGACACTTACTGCACATTAGCCTAATAACACTGCACAATAATGTAGTGGTTATTAACTGTGCTAATAGCTGACTGTGCAGTGTTATTAGGCTAATGTGCAGTAAACATCACTAAAAAGCCGTGCACCAGCCCCACTGTATAGTAACACTAGCTACTCAGCATTTAGTTAAGTACCTCTTATTAGAGGTACTAAACTAAATGTGCAATAACTAAGGTGCATTAATGAATGTGTAGACATGCCCACTGAGTACCTAGAGCTGAAGTTATTCTTCTACATGTGCATTACCTTGCACGCATCAACACTGAAAGTAATTTTTTTTCCTGCTCATTTAGCTTGGCAAATTTTTTCCACAACTCCTCTCCATCAGTGAAATTTCCAAGTTTGGTATCATCTGCAAACTTGGAAATTTCACTCTACACCCCCATTTTCAGGTAATTGATGAAAATGTTGGACAAAATTGGGTCTAGCACAAATCCCTGCATGACACCACTTTTGACCACACACTGTCCTAAAAAGCAACCATTTCCCCCTACCCTTGGCTTGCTTTCTTTTAACCAGCCTCAGCCCACATAAGAACCTTTTCTCTGGGACAAAACTGGCAACGCAGTTTTTGTAAAAGTGATTGATGGGTGAGGGTCCTTGCCAAGAGCTTTTTGAAGTTCCAAATATATTAAGTCAAATGGATTCACCCTTATCCACATATTAGCACCATCAAAGAACTCCAGTAGATTTGTGAAGCAGAATTTCCCTTTATAAAAACTGCATTGACTCTTTCACAGTGGATCAAATTTGTCTATGTGATTTCATATTATTGCAGAAAAAACACCAGAAAAAAATTCAATCTGATGATAATGCATGTCATATAGAATAAACTAATCTATATTTTCCTCTCATGCATGTATTTTTACAGAAACTGGTAAATTACTAGTTCAAAACATCTCAATGTTGATTGCATCCAGTATCCTGAATACTGAGGCTGGATGCTGGATACTGAGCTGGGCTGCTTTCATATTTCATAGATTTCATAGACATTAGAGCTAGAAGGGACCTCAGAAGATCATCGAGTTCAGCCCCCTGCCCGAGGGGCAGGAAGTCAGCTGGGGTCATAGGATCCCAGCAAGATAAGCATCCAAATTTCTCTTGAAGGTGTTCAATGTAGGCGCTTGAACCACCTCCGATGGAAGGCTATTCCAGACCTTGGGGGCTCGGACAGTAAAGAATTTCTTCCTTATGTCCAGCCTGAAACGGGCTTGCAGTAGTTTATAACCGTTCGACCTCGTCATTCCTTGGGGCGCGCTGGTGAAAAAACAGTGCCCCAGATATTGGTGGTCACTCCTGATAAACTTATAGGTGGCCATCACATCACCCCTGAGCCTACGTTTTTCCAGGCTAAAGAGCCCCATAGCTCTCAGTCTGTCATCATAAGGTCTGTTTTCCTGACCTCTGATCATGAGTGTGGCTCTTTGCTGGACTTTCTCAAGCTTCTCCACATCCTTTTTGAATTGTGGGGCCCAAAACTGGACGCAGTACTCCAGCTGTGGCCTCACCAAGCCCGAGTACAAGGGGAGAATGACATCCCGGGATTTGATTGAGAAGCATCTATGCATGCAAGCCAGAGTTTTGCTCACTTTACTAGCTGCAGCATTGCATTGAAGGCTCATGTTCATCTTGTGGTCAATCATGACCCCCGAGTCTCTTTCTTCCATAGTGCTAGCCAGCGTAGCACTGCCGAGCCTATAAGGATGCTGCAGGTTTTTCCTCCCAAGGTGGAGAACCTTGCATTTTTCCATGTTAAACACCATCAGGTTCTCATCCGCCCATTTGCTGAGCCTGTCCAGGTCAGCCTGGATCACCCTCCTGTCTTCAGGTGTGAATGCTTTGCCCCAGATTTTGGTGTCATTGGCGAACTTGGCCAGTCCACTTCTGACTCCAATGTCCACATCACTAATGAAGATGTTGAGCAATATGGATCCAAGGACAGAGCCTTCGGGTACCTCACTGGTCACAGGGCACCATGACGATTGACTTCCATCTATTAACACCCTCTGGGACTGACCATGGAGCCAATTTCTCAGCCAGTGGATCGTGGTGGACCCAAGGCGACAGTTGACCAGTTTTGCCAAGAGGTGATCATGGGATACCAGATCGAAGGCTTTTCTGAAGTCAAGATATATGACATCAATCTCTTCTCCCTTGTCCAGGTGATAGGTCACCTGGTCATAAAAGGAAATGACATTGGTCAAGCAAGACCTACCCGCAACAAACCTGTGCTGGCTGTCCCTCAGGATGTTGGCGTTACCCAGTCCATTAAGGATGGCCTCTTTAATAAACTTTTCTAAGACCTTCCCTGGGATAGAGGTCAGGCTGATGGGCTGGTAGTTTGCCGGATCCACTTTCCTCCCTTTCTTGAAGATAGGCACCACATTGGCCTTCTTCCAGTCTTCAGGCACTCACCAGAGCTCCAGGAGTTCTCAAAGATCCATGCCAGGGGCTGGGCTATGATGCTTGCCAGCTCCTTGAGTACCCTGGGGTGTAGATTGTCAGGGCCAGCTGACTTGAAGGTATCTAGCCTCTCAAGGTGTTCCTTCATGAGGTCAGCATTGATGGAGGGCAGGGGATCACCCTCACCCGGACCTCCCTGTCCCGTAGTGGGCATGGGCATCCCGTGGGACTGTTGAAAGACTGACGCAAAGTACACATTTAATAGGTTGGCTTTTTCCTGCGTGTCAGTTGTTAGATGTCCCTTCTGGTTTAGCAGGGGTCCAATGTTGCCCTTGATTCATAGATTCATAGATTCATAGATGCTAGGGTCAGAAGGGACCTCAATAGATCATCGAGACCGACCCCCTGCATAGGCAGGAAAGAGTGCTGGGTCTAGATGACCCCAGCTAGATACTCATCTTACCTCCTCTTGAAGATCCCCAGGGTAGGGGAGAGCACCACCTCCCTTGGGAGCCCGTTCCAGACCTTGGTCACTCTAACTGTGAAGAAGTTCTTCCTAATGTCCAGTCTAAATCTGCTCTCCGCTA
>NW_005842826.1:181853-201311 GCF_000455745.1 Alligator sinensis | reverse complement strand
CCCTGGGCCTTCCTTTTACTCCCTATATATCTAAAAAACAATTTTTTGTTATCCTTTTTGGCCAGTCTAACTGCCTCCCTACAAGTGCGAGCAGAGGAGGTATACTCGTCTTTGGTAATCTCTCCCCGTTTCCACTTTTTAAATGCTCCCCTTTTAGTCCGCAGGCTGCCCTGGATTTCTCTGGTCAGCCAAGGAAGCCTCCTGGCCCCTTTCCCTCTTTTTCCTCACATCGGGATCGTCTCCCTCTGTGCCCGAAGGATCACTTCCTTAAGGCACAGCCACCCTTCCTGGGCTCCCATTTCTTCAAAACTCCTACTCTGCAGTGCATCGTTGACTTTTCCTCCGTCCTTGCTTTTCCTCCGGCTCCCCACATATCTGAAAAAGGACTTTTTATTGTCCTTGATACTTGAAACTAGTTGGAGTTCAGTTGTAGCCTTGGCTTTCCTCGTTTGCTCCCTGCAGGACTGGACCAGTGCAGGATATTCCTCCTTGGAGTTGAATCCCATCCTCCATCCTTTGTAGGCCTTTCTTTTTAGCCTCAGGAGGTCTGCTAGGTCCCTGGAGAGCCAGGGGGGCTGCTGTGCCCTCTTGCTACATTTCCTCTGAGATGGAATACAATTAGCTTGTGCATTGAGGATCGCTCCCTTAAGGAGCAACCACTCTTCCTGGACTCCCTTCTGTCTGGGGTCATGGTCCCTTAGGGCCTCACTGACAAGCCTCCTGAGCTTGTCAAAGTTGGCTTTCCTGAAGTCAAGGACTTCAGTGTTGCTGACTGACTTGCCAGCTTTACGGCAGATGGTGAAGGTGATCAGCTCATGGTCGCTGTCACCCAGCTTCCCATCTATCACTAGGTCACTGATCAGGTCATCCCCATTGCCAGTACCAGGTCAAGCAGCGCTTTACCTCTCTTTGGCCTGTAGACTTCTTGGGTCAGGTAGAGGTCATCCACGCACGATAGGAAGCCTTGCGACCACTCGGATTTTGCTGAGTGATCCTCCCACGAGATGTCTGGGTAGTTGAAGTCACCCAAGACAACCATGGTCCTGGAGCATGCGGCCTCAGCCAGTACCCGGGTGAACTCCTGGTCAAGCTCTTGGCTTTGGGTGGGAGGTCTGTAGTAGACTCCCACCGTCGTGTCCCCTGTGCCGTGTTCCCCATGGATTTTAACCCAGAGGGTCTCCAGTCATCCACCCTGCCTGCCAAGATCAGCTTGCAGGGATGTGTAGCTTTCCTTAACATAGAGAGCTACACCCCCGCCCCTTTTATCTACTCGATATCTCCTGTACAGTGTATAGCCATCTATACCCATGGTCCAGTCATGGGTGGAGTCCCACCAGGTCTCCGTTATCCCTATGATGTCGTAATTATTATTGTTAAGCAGGAGGATGAGTTCCTCCTGCTTATTCCCCAAGCTCCTAGCATTTGTGTACAGGCAGGCAAGTGTCCCCTTGGAGGCTCTTGCCTTTCCCACAAATTGTACCAGGTCTGGGGTAGGGGTGGGCTCCCTTAAGTGCTTTGGACTGCTGGCTTTGCGAGGGTTGTTCAGCGGGCCAGCTGTGGTGGTAGTCCCCCCATCCCCCGGAGGGCTTAGTTTAAAGCCCGGTGGAGCAGGTCAGCCAGTCTGGCTGAGAAGAGCCTCCTCCCCAGCAGAGAGAGATGGAGGCCATCTCTTCCCAGCAGCTCGCTGCCTCTCTCACCAAACAGCGGGCTGTGATCATGGAAGCCAAAGCCTTCCCAATGACACCAGCACCGCAGTCTTTGGTTAAATGCCTGGATCTTCCTCTCCCTCCTCAGCCCATACCCCAAGACTGGGAGGATCGAAGAAAACACTACCTGTGCCACCAGACCCTTTAGCCCTGCTCCCAAATCCCTGTAGTGCCTCATGACTCGGCTGGGAGTGCTCTGAGCCATGTAATTGGTGCCCACATGAATAAGGAGCATGGGATAGTGGTCTGTGGGCTGGAGGAGCTTAGGGATCTTCTCCGCAATGTCTCAGATGTGGGCCACTGGGAAGCAGCAAATTTCCTGGGTTAAGGGGTCGGGGTGGCAGATTACCCCCTCAGTCCCCCTCAGGATGGAGTCTCCCACAACAAACACTTTGCGTTTTGTCTTGGGGAGAGTGGGGGCGGTAGCTACAGTTGAGCCTGTGTTGCCTGCGGGTAGATCTTTCAAATATTTCAGTGGTAGATCTTTCAAATATAGATGAATCTCATCATCAGGAATCGTGGTTTTCTCTGATAAAAAAATCCCCAATTTTCAAATAAAAAAAAATAACCCCAAATCCACTGTTCTGTGATTAAAATGAAACACCTATATATATATATATATATACACACACACACACACACACACACACACACACACACACACACACACTTATTAGTGGTGTTTTATTTTAATCACAGGAAAATATGAATTTTGGATTACTTTTTAAAATCTGAAAATTGGGGATTTTTTTTTTTTATCAGAGAAAACCAGGATCCCCATTCATCATGCCCCAAACTGACAGCAATATAAGATGGAAGATAATTTATTTTCAACCCTAGTGGGACATTAGTTTATACTTTGAAGTATGATGGAGGGCCATGGCGATATGCGTCTCAGCACTATCTAGTCATAAATATTTGTACATTATTGCATTCAGTTTGGAACAACAAGCAGCAACCAGTCAGTTTGCTCTCATTTTCATTATTTTAGAAGACACTCATGTTGCCTACGATGAGTTAATTTTGCATTACATATGCTTCCTGTGGCTTCTGATGCTGGGTCAACAGCACTGTTCTGCCAGTCAAAAAGGGGGAGGAAAGCTTTTGTACCGTAGATGTCTGCTTATTAGAAGCAGTCACCAATACAGAAGTTATTAATGTTACCTTTTTGATTGGTGTGGCACAATTGCAACCTCAAAGCTATTTTTGCTCTCAAAAGATGTTAATGTATGATTCTGTGGAACTCATTTAGCATGAGGATGGAGGAAAACAGATAGCTGTCTTATCAGACAAGAAAGTAATTTCATGTTCTTTCATTTCTTTTCAGTTCCTATTCAAATACTGGATGGGCTTTAATCTTTAACAAATGGCTTTCTCTTCATTTTCCAAGAAGCTAGTTCAGTCCTCTAACAGTATTCTATTTGGAATAAATTGTCATATAACAATTAGGAGCAATTCCCCTGTGCCATGCACATATTCTCAATTTGTTTGTTTTTTAAAAAATTTGATTCAATTGAACACTTGACTGTTTCCTAAATCTCTTAAAGGTTCAGCTACTCAAGCAAAACCTAACGGGAATGACACAACAAATCACTGTACTGAAATACATTATTCCTATTAGGAATAATGGTCTGTGCTCCAGCAAAGTTCTTTAATAGCACTGCATTAAAATGTGGCTACTGACGCATGTCACTACTCACTATAGTCCATTATCCTGTGATTAAACTATGTGGTAAGATAAACACTGTTTTTACAGACAATTTTCTTAAAAACTGAAGTAATCTTCTAGAGTAAAAAATTAATTTCTATAAAAGGGTTCTACTTGCCTTGCCATTTCTGAGTTTTTCCTACCAACTCGTTTATCCTTATTTTCATGCTTTGAACAACAACCAACATTTTCAACAATTGAACAACTGAGCAGATAAAACCAACAGTAAAGAAAAGGCCATGCTTATCATACTAGTGAAGATTATAGCTCATTAATGGCTTCACAGCATTCCTTAGTAGTTTGACAACAGAAATCCATATTTGCTCTTTTTTATATGCATATTTAAACTGTAATTAGTGCACCCATAGAAGAATCACTTCATATAAAATGCCAGTACAGAGATAATATTTCTTTCTTCCTTGCATTTCCTTTAATACACTTAGTTCTTCTTTGTCATCATAGGCCATGTGTAGATGAAATGAGAGGTGTGTTTGCACGACACTTTAAAGCAGGATAAATGCTTTTGCACCACTTTAATGGTGTCAGTGTTTGCATGCCTTGGCAGTATATTGTGCATTAATTCCAGCTGCTGTAGGAAATTTGGCAGCATAATACGCCTTAAATGACTTGGGGTGCAGCAAATTAAAACTCCTTTGAGGAGTTTTAGTTTGCTGCCCCTACAGCCGTGGAGCGAAGCACCGGGCTCCATGCAGCTCCATGGCTCTGTAGGAAGCCCTGCAGGCAAACACGCAGCAGCCCAGGAAGGCAGGCTCCGCCCAAGAAAAGCAGCGAGCCTGATCTACCCCCCCACCCCCACTGGAGCCTGCCTGCCTGCCTGCCAGAGCTGCATGGGCACCCGGTGCTTCTCACACGCAGCTGCAATGCCCCCCAGGACTGCCTGAGCCGGGTGCTTGCGGGCAGGTGCCTCCTGTGGGGGGGGGGGGCACAGCTGCTGCAGAGGGAAGCATCAGCCCCCCCCCCCGCAACCCAGGGATCGCTCCATTCACCGGCAGCTTGCCCTGCCCTCCCCACTGGAGAGGCAGGTAAGTCAGCAGGGTGTGTGCACAGCACTGGGGTTTAATCAGCCCTAAACTGAAACAGTGTTTTATAAAACCCATCACTTTAATTTAGGGTCCCTGTTTCGTCTACACATGCCCAAAGAGATTAGTGAAATTTTATCATGGCACCATTTACTCAAATTATTTGTCTGTGGCTAAAATTAAGTAGTGAGCTATAATGCCAGGTTTCTCCTAAGAATCATAGAAAATTAGGGTTGGAAGGGACCTCAGGAGGCCATCTAGTCCAACCCCTTGCTCAAAGCAGGCCCATAACCAAGTAGATCATTCCAGCCAGGGCTTTGTTGAGCTGGACCTTAAAAACCTCCCAGGATGGAGATTCTACCACCTCTCTCGGTAATCTATTCCAGTGCTTTACCACATTCCTAGTGAGAAAGTTTTTCCTAATATCCAACTTAAACCTCCCTTGCTGCAACTTAAAGCCATTGTTCCTTGTTCTGCTATCTGTCACCACTGAGAGCAGTCCAGCTCCATCCTCTTTGGAACCACCCTTCATGCAGTTAAAAGCTGCTGTCAAATCCCCCCATAGTCTTCTCTTCTGCAGACTAAATAAACCCAGTACTCTCAGTCTCTCCTCATAGGTCATGTGCCCTAGCCCCTGAACCATTTTCGTTGCTCTCTGCTCAACTGTCTCCAACTTGTGCACATCCTTTTTATAGTGGGCTGTGCGGGGGTGTGCGCAAAACTGGCCACAGTACTCCAGATGTGGCCTCACCAGTGCAGAATACAGGGGGGAAATTACTTCCCTTGATCTGCTGGCAATGCTTCTACTAATGTAGCCTACTATGCTGTTAGCCTTCCTGGCAACAAGGGCACACGGCTGACTCATATCCATCTTCTGGTCCACTGTAACCCCAAGGTCCTTTTCTGAAGAGCTCCTGCTTAGCCAGTAAGACCCCAGGCTGTAGCGGTGCATGGTATTGTTCTGTCCTAAGTGCAGGACTTTGTCCTTGTCCTTGTTGAACCTCATGAGATTTCTTTTGGCCCAATCCTCCAATTTGTCTAAGTCACTCTGAATACTAGCCCTATTCTCCAGTGAAATCTAATACACACCCCCAGCTTGGTGTCAACCACAAACTTGCTGAGGGCGCAATCCATCTCGTGTTCCAGATCGTTAATGAAGATATTGAACAAAACTAGCCACAGGACTGACCCATGGGGCACTCCACTTGATACCGGCTTCCAGCTAGATGTTGAGCCATTGATTACTACCCATTGAGCCTGACAATTCAGCCAGCTTTCTATCCACCTTACAGTCCATTTATCCAACCTATACGTCCTCAGCTTGCTTGCAAGAATGCTGTGGGAGATAGTATCAAAAGCCTTGCTAAAGTCAAGGCATATTACATCCACTGCTTTTTCTGCATCCACAGAGCCAGTTATCTCATCATAGAAGTCAATTAAGTTGGTCAGGCATGACTTGCCCTTGCTGAATCCATGCTGACTGTTCCTAATTACCTTCTTCTCCTTCAAGTACTTACAAATGGATTCCTTGAGAACATGCTCCATGCTTTTTCTGGGGACTGAGGTGAGGCTGACAGGTCTGTAGCTCCTTGTATCCTCCTTCTTCCCTGTATTAAAGATGGGTACTATATTTGCCCTTTTCCAACCATCTGGGACCTTAACTGATCACCACAAGTTTTCAAAAATAATGGGCAGTGGCTCTGCAGTCATATCAGCCAACTCCCTCAGCACCCTTTGATGCATTGCATCCAGCCCATGGACTTGTACATGTCTAGCTTTTCTAATTAGTCCCTAACCTGTTCTTTCACTACTGCTGGCTACTCACCTTCTCCTCAAACTGTGCTGCCCAGTGCAGTAGTCTGGGAGCTGACCTCGCCTGTGAAGACTGAGGCGAAGAAGGCATTGAGCACTTCAGCCTTTTCTGCAACCTCTGTCACAAGTTCGCCTCCCGCATTCAGTAAGGGACCCACACTTTCCCTGATCCTCCTCTTGCTATCAACATCCTTGTAGAAACCCTTATTGTTGCTTTTCCCATCCCTTGCTAGCTGCAACTTCAATTACGCTTTGGCCTTCCTAACTTCATCCCTGAATGCCGTGCAGGTCTATGTACTCAGGTTGTTAGAGCTTGTCTGAAAACTCCAGAGGCCTGGTCTTTGTTTGTTCAGACCATGATTTCAAAAAGTAACGAACTATTTGAGTACTTTGGCACAGATCCAAACTCAGGGGGATGTGTGTGAGCCCTGGGGACCATTGAGGCTATGATCTGAATATTTAAATCCATGTCTATGAAACAGACCAGAAACGAACCGGAAGCCAAACTACCTCAGTGTTCTTTCCAGTCCTCAAATATTCAAGAACTTATACTCACAACAACCCTGTGAGATAGAGAAGTATTATGCCCATTTTACAAATTGGGGGCTGAGGCAAAGAGAGAAAGTCATAGACCAAGATTCAATGTGCAGAATGAATTTAGGCAGCAAATGAGTTTTGTGGCTGCTGGAGTGGGGTCAATCAGAGTTGCTTTTTGTGACTAAATGCCTAAATGACTAAATTAAACCTAAATCCATATTAAGTGCCAAGACGGTGATTCAGATCTGGCTCTCAGTGACTTGCCCCAGGATCATACCAGAAAGTCTCTCTCCAAAACAGGGACTGAGTACTGATCTCCTAAATCACAGTGTAATAGTTTGACTACAAAACCTGTTCTCTTCCCTCTCTCCTGTATAACACCCTGCAGCTGGTTGCTCTTGGCACCATATGTTACATCAGGCCTCAGTAGTCACTGCTTTTCTAGATGGTTTGACTTGACATCAAGGGCACATGCTCACAAAGGGAGATCAATGCTAAGAAAACTTGAAGGGGAATTCAAAGTCTTCTAAGTTATTGAAATATAATTACCCCAACACCAAAGAGAGATGAAAAGAAGTGCAATATGTTTGGTCTCTTTATTATTCTGCAAGTGCCCCCTTCTCTAATGAATGTAGGAAAAATTATTCCTGAAAAAATAAGAAGGAAAATTAATAACATATCAAAAAGAGGGAAGTGACAAAAGTCATTTCAAAATCTCTACTTGATTTATCTACAACATTAATGAACATCTATTTATCCAGAAGCTTTGTCTTGAATTAGGCAATTAATTAAACTATAGAGGAGATCTCAAGCAGGGAAACTTATTAATAGTGAAAGCTTAATAATCAAATTTCACTCTGCTACTCTTCTTCAGACATATCCAATCTTAAATACTGTTATCAGCCCTCGGGCAAAGAAGAGGTATAGGATCTATAGCAAATTAGTTTCTGAAAGCAGTACTATGGGAAATAAGGTATAAATAGGTCCAGCACATGAGTGCCAAATTCTAGGTGGAGTACAGTATACCCACACTGTGGCAGCTGAATATCTGCCAGGACAAACATGCCCTACCTGCACAATCTTAACATGAACTTTTTCAACAAGACCTCACATGCAGCAGGAGGGATCCTGGTTTTCTCTGATTTAAAAAAAAAATGTTTTTTTCGGGATAAGCAAGGTAACCCAAAATCCACATTTTTCCGTGATTCAATGAAATACCACTATATATCTATATCTATATCTATAGATAGAAATAAATATAGATATAATCTGAAAATTGGGCATTTTTTATTTATATATAGTGGTGTTTCATTTTAATCACAGAAAAATGTGGATTTTTGTGTTGTTTTTTTAATCTGAAAATTGGGTGTTTTTTTTTTTATCAGAGATAACCAGGATCCCTGCTGATGTTGTTCTGTCAAGCACAAAAGGCTCTGCACTTGAAGTTGATCAACTCTTGGTTCTCCCAGTCATTCTTATCAAAGAGTCTTGATGTGTCCTGGTAGAGAATCCAGGTGTCTCTTCACAGGTGCTGATGATGGTGGACTTGAAGGCACCCCACACGCTGCTGACATTCTCTCGCTGTTGATTGGAATTCACCATTTTTTGCTGAGGCTCTGGTGAAGAAGGTCTTGCTTGATTGGGTCCTTGAGTCCTTTAGTGTTGATCTTTCATCAGCATTGCTTTTGCTGCAGCCATCATTTGGGAGCCAATTTGACTGACCTAACCAAGCGGATGAGTTGCTGATCGGTCCAGTGATCATCAGCTCCTAGCATTGCTCAGGTGATGCAGACATCTTTGCGATTTCAAAAAATAATTGACAACATTACTTGACCTTATGTAATGAATTAGATATCTATATAAATATATAGACATCAATATAGATATATAGTATATTATATATAAAATAAGTTCAATAAATATATATTATACATAATATACATAATGTGTGTGTATACATACAATGTAGGTTGTAAGTGATCTGGAACAGGAACTCTCTGTTACTGTATGTTTGCACAGCATTTAGCTCATATATCTCTCATAACTAGCAGTGCACCATAATAAGCATAAAGAAATTAGAAATGATCCAAAGCCATAAAATGCTATCTATATATTTGAAGTGCCCTTCCACATCTCCTGTAATTTGGAACTCTGTGCACAGATAGCTGCTAGAGCTCTGAAAATTGTTATATTTGCATGTTCTAGAAGGTACTTGGAGAAGAAGCGAAGCCCTCACAGTGTATATGCTAATTGAGGCAGTTGATGGTATCTGTAGTTGGAGGTTGTCTGTGACTTACTTTCTAAGTGTATTCTGTTTTCTGACTCTGGTGCTCTGACTTGTTGATCAAGGTACCAAATCAACCAACACTGTGTGTTGAATGGCCAGCTGAGCAAGGTGGTTGTGTTCTGGCTTGCCCACCAAACCATTACTCTTTACACCAACCCAGCAAATTTTATTTCTGAAATTATTCATTAAGTGAGTAAATTCCCAGCTCCTCAGTGGGAAAAAACCCAAACAAACAAATAATACTATAGGAAATAGTAAGTTCAAATTCTTCAAGCTGTCCATTTAGTTTCTTGGCTTTTGGTCAAGTTTGAATCCTCTGTCAGCTTCTTAATTTGGAAAGCAATCTGCATTGAAGCCTATTATATTTGTATCTGTTTAATTAAATGAAACACAAACCATTTATAACTACAAAACTGACACATTTAAGGTTGCAATTTTTTCAGTCCAGATGTAGTCCGAGTCATCAAAAACAGCTGGGAAATTTGTTAGCAATACTCATTAAGAGAGAGCTGATTTTTGCAAACATGCTTCTTATAACGATAGGTGAAAATTTACACTGAAGATGAGATTTGCCATAAAATTAAGCATTGAAAATAATTACACCCCACATCAGCAGTTTCAAATAATGCAAATCATCTACTTAAGAAGCCTCTTACAGAAAGAAAAAGAATGGATATTTTAGGACCCAGTTTAAAAAGCTTCATTCAGGAAAAAATTAAAGCGTTTTGTTGAATATTCTTTCTTCCAATTCTATCCCAGGACTGGAATGATCTAGGCTACCAGATGACCTCTGGCTGCTAAAAAGCTTTCTGGCCTGTTTAGGTAAATATCCTGTTTTGTATTGTTCCTATGACCATAAGCCTATAAAAATCATGATTTGTAAGTCATTATTAGCCATGCTTATAAGTGATAATGTCAGTCCTATTTCCTGAATCACCATAGAAGAAGTTAATTTTGTATGCCAGAGGTCCTCAAAGTGTGGTCTGCGGACCACCACTGGTCCACAAGTTCCATTCAGGTGGTCTGCAGAAAAGTTGCAGAATAATTGAGAATGTCTGTATTTGTAAGGTAAGACTACTGATATTAAAATATGAGTTGTGTGCTTTGATTTGTAGAACAAAAAAAAAGCTTATTAAGTGGTCTGCTGAGACCCTCAGCAATTTTCAAATGGTCTGCAAAAAAAAAGTTTGAGAATCACTGCTGTATGCTATTAGAATTGTTCCTCTCCCCTATAGGTTCAACCTGATTTTACTGACCTCTGTCTGTAGAAGAATTAGAACAAGATCCAGTGTTGTATGCCAACCAAAATCTTATACTCCCCGATGTTAAAACTGGGCTAGAATCAAATACAGGGAAAAAGATAGTAAGCAGAGTGATCTATTTTAAACCCTGTATTTTAATATCATTTACTACATTAGATCTTCTCCATGGACTGCCACCTTGATGGGATGGAGAGGCTTACATGTACTGATGATCCTAAAAGCAACACCATCAGAAGTCTTGTATTCCTGGTAGGGGCACCTATGGTAGTAAGGTCAAAGGTGAGGTATCAGATGAAGAGCAGTCCAATACAACACAAAGACCTCAACAGTAGAGCAGCCAGATGCAGAAGGCATACTTCTCAACAGCTGCAAAAGCAGATGAAGGCTTCAGTGGATGAGTAAACCCTGTTGTCTTGGATCCCCTTGCCACTGGACATCGGAAAAACCAAGGTGCTTCACCAGCCTGCTCTGGACCAATCAAGGCCCCTGACAAAGATCCTCATTGATGGACAGGAGCTGGAGAATGTTGAACACTTTACATAGCTTGGCAGCCAACTCTCAAAGAAGGCCAGCATCAACAAGGCGATCCAATATAGGATCCAATGTGCCAGCTCTGCCTTCAGAAGACTGAATCATTATGTGTTCAATAATCTCAACAACAGGACATGAACAAAGCTCCTACTACACAAGGTAGTGGTAATCCAAACTCTTCTGTATGGCTATGAACCTTGGGTGACCTTCAGGAACCACCTGAAAAGGCTGGAATGCCATCACCAGCACTACCTCTGGAAGATCATTGGCATAAAGTGGCAAGATCATCACACAAATGCCAGTGTCCTCACCAATGCTAACACC
The DNA here is from genome assembly GCF_000455745.1 of Alligator sinensis. NCBI lineage: Eukaryota > Metazoa > Chordata > Crocodylia > Alligatoridae > Alligator > Alligator sinensis. The sequence goes on along the minus strand of NW_005842826.1, from coordinate 190,104 downwards.
ACCAGTATGGAAGCATTGTTTATGTAGCATCCATTGTGATGAACAGGGCATTATGTGTGCATGTCTGATGTATGTATGCCAGAACAACTGCTATACTCCCAACTCAGCCAAGGACAAAGGACACATGGGGGCCAGAGAAAATGCTTCAAAGACATCCTGAAGGCAAACATTAAGTGTGGCACACTACAAATTAGGGAAAACTAGCCCAGGACAGGGCTGCATGGCAATGCCCTGTGAGAAAAGAAACATCTTACTTTGAGACAGGTCTGGCCCTGGAGGCAGGAAAATGACAGAAGTAGAAGGAAAGGAAATAAGTCTGAGAAATCTGTGGTCTGATCCTCCCTTTAACCACCACCTAAGGTATTTGCCAGAGAGTCTGCAGCTCTAGGATCAGCTTTCTTAGCCACCAATGGACTCATTTACAACCTTTTACTTGACCCATGGGAGTGATCATCCTCAACCATGAGGGATCACCAATGACAATATTAGCTCCCCGCCTCCCCCAACAATATTTTTATTATTCAAGGTTAATTCTGCAAAATATCAATCTTTTCAAAAAGTCAAATTAAATATTTTTTTCAGTTTGTCTGTGATTCACTTTCTGAGCAAAATCTAAGACAAAAATGAACCCAGAATACAGGAAGTATTTACCTTGGCTTGTTCTAAAGCAGTGGTGCTCAAACCTTTGGCCTCATGGGCCACCTGTGTGAGACAGGGCTGGTCCAGAGGCCAAATCATGCCCACCACTGCTTTCATGTGGCTCTGCACACCCAAATTGGGCCTCACATCACCCTCACATGGTGGGTTAGGTCATGCCAGCCCCACACACTAGGATCAGACCCTGGGGCCCTGTGCTGCCCCACATGCCAAGATTGGCCCCTGAAGCCCCATATCACTCCCACCTGCTCACCAGAATTGGTCCCTAGGGCCCCACACCCTCTCTACCCAGCCCTGGCCACTTGGATCCAATTCTACAACACCTCTGCTAGGCCTTGTGTGCCTGGATTGGATCCTAGGACTCTGTGTACCAGGGTCAGGTCCTAGAGGCCTGCACCACTGTACCCAGCCCTACGCATAGGAATTGGGCCTCGCATTGCCCTGCATGCCCCATCTAGCACACAGAACCATGCTGTATGGCTCCTGGTGTTCCCCATAGGCTGGAAATTTGCCAGCCGGGGTGTGGTACTCCCGGTCCTCCACCACCAAAGTTTTGGACCCATGGGGAGCCCCATAAGCCACCCTATTACACCATAATTAACCATACTTGTATGTTGCATCTCCCCTTTTTTGCACCTCTTCTCCATATAGAGTTGGTAAAGGGGCTACTTCACTCTGCTCATAGAGGTCCTAGACCCTAATCTCAGTTGTTTTCTGGTGCTACCAGCATTCAAATAATTCATATGTTAAAACTAAAAATACTGTTTAGCCAGGTTCACAATAGTTGATTATTCATGTAAATCCATGGGTCATGAAAAAACCATGACCCTGGTTGGTGATCTTACTTGCACCATGTAGAGGTGAGACAGGCAAGCAGGAAGGAAACATTTTCATCCTTAAACCTTAGGGACTTTGCATTGTTGTAGCTACATGGATATCCAGCACATTCTCCCTCAGCCACTACTACCTAGCTAATACATCCACTATGTGCACAAGGTGGTTGCATCACTTGTTTCAAACTTGGGTAAGGTGTACTGTTAACACCCCTACCCTTAAAATCGTGTAGAAGCAGAGCCACATTGGTGCACAAATCCATTTGATAAATATCCCTGTAATGTCAAGAAATGGACTGTGTGTGATGGAGAGTGAGGCAGGATGTCTCTGATATTTTCTGGCACCAGAAATGAATGTATAAAGTAGCATAGCATGCCCCCTTCGGAAACTGGGTAAATCCTTTCTATGGTATAATGAAATAGTCGGCATTTGACCTTCAGAAGGCTATATGATCATCTAATGTCATATGTGTTTGGTTAAAAAGAAAGGACAATTCAAAGCATGGCATTACTACCTAAGAGCTTTCATGGTGGTCTCAAATAAACATAAGGATATTAATTAATAAAGAGATAAAGTGAACTTTAAAGAGGATTCATACTGAGTTTGCTCAATCAGTTAAGGCACAGCATTAATTTCCTATTTTGTAATTGAAAATTCCAGAATCACTAGTAGCAAACAAATGACTGACTTAAATGGCCTGGTATGATAAGGAATGAGAGCACTTTCAGAGACAAGACAGCAAGCTGAACACATTTCCAACTCTATATCAGGCTGTGGACTCAAACATGGGACCTTGGCCTAGCAATAGTGCCACTCATCCAGGCCAGCCACCACATAGCTAGTCAACCAGGCTGGTCAAGACTAGCCTGAAGCTTCCAATAGGACTTAACCCTCCATCCACTCCCTGTTACTGAAGTGACCGGCCAGAATCAACTGACCCTCCACTTCCCCCATATAAATCTGTGAACCAGAGCAGGAAGAGCTCAAGTGACAAGGTTCAACCTGACCCTAGATTGACTTGCTGGTCACACGGACTCATTCATTGACTCTGCTGTCTGAGAGATTTCCCAGATCTTGACTCAGCTCACTCCTAGACCCCTCTCGGCTTGACCTCCTGGCTCTCTGACCTGGTTTGCCCTCAGATTATGCTCAGCCATCCCAGCTCTGGTTACTGCCTTGATCCCTGAGTGGCTCCAGACCCAGTTGCCCATGTCCTGATGTGACACCCTAATTGTGAGCCATTCTTGATGTACAATTCAATGTGTAAATTGTCCTAAACTTGAGAGCATTTCATTTTTCTCTAAAGCTACCCATTCTCACACTTCTCTTTGAGAAAATTGTGGTGACTTCAATGGGGCCTACACCAATGTACATTTATGGAGAAATTAGCATCACTAAATAAGTTTTGTCTTGCTGGTATACTAGAAAATTAGTATATGCTTTGCAGGACTTTTCTAGAATACCAGTAACCAATAGCCTTAACCTTTTAAATATAAATTACAGTTTTTATAATTAACTGATCACCAGGGATCCTAGTTTTCTCTGATAAAAAAAATCCCCAATTTTCAAATTAAAAAAAACCCACCCCAAATCCACATTTTACATGATTAAAATGAAACACCACTAATATACAGGTTTCCCTCACTTTATACAGATTATGTATGTGCAAATTCACTCTTATGCGATGACCCTTTTTATACCAAAATTTCATTATATGTGAGGTAAATTCACACTTATGCTATCAGTGTGATGGAAGCCCACAGTCAGCTGCTTTGTGTGGTGCATTGTGGGAGTGACACACAACAAAATATAGTCTCCTGCATGGATGTGTGCTCCTTACTTGTTGTCTGTGACATGTAATGCCCTGTGCTTGTGTGTACTGTCTGTTGTTGGTGAGTACCAAAATTGTCTTGTAAAAGTGGCAGACATGGGTCTCAGGGTCAGTACAGTCGAGGTCTTGGAAAGTATTTGTTACATTTCATAGTGGGTTCCCTTTATGCGAGTTCAAGTTATGCACTGTTTTCCATGAATACACGTACAGCATAAAGTGAGGGAAACCTGTAGAGATATAGATATACATATAGTGGTGATTCATTTTAATCATGGAAAAATGTGGATTTTGGGTTATCTTTTTAATCCAAATATTGGGGGTTTTTATCAGAGAAAATCAGGATCCATGCTGATCACAATATTTGAAGTTGGGAAGTAATTTTCTCTTGTAAATTTTGACAGAGGTGGGTGCAAATTTAAATAATCTTTCCTATGAAGTGATAAATAGGAAACACCCATTAACATCACAGGGGGTACATTCTACATGTCTGATTCCTGCAATTGCAAAGGGTGGTCAGAGTTAATCTGTAGACTTCCTTTTCCTCCAGTTCTGGATAATAAAAAACAGGGATCCTGGTTTTCTCTGATTTAAAAAAATCCCCAATTTTTGGTTTTAACAAAAGGAACCCCAAATCCACAATTTATAGATGCCTTCAACAACTAGACATTTAACCACACTTTTGCCTTTTACAAAAAGTTATCCTATTAAAAGGTAGGCTGGCAAAAGAATTGTATCTGATGTCCCTCTTTTAGTCACTTTGATATTTACTTTCCCTCTGGGAGCACTGGTGTTTGTTCTGCTCTGCTCACCTTTAACATATGCTTCATAATTATTGCCAACAGCTGAGGAAAGGATTAGGTACTTGGCAACTATAAACCCCAGATGCTGAGCTTTGGAATCATTTTTTTCAGCTGGCTGGCTTTCAGTCTAAATTTATTGACACTGCTGCCAGAGATGGAGTGATAATGACTATGAAATTCCTGGGGGGTTTGTACTGTAGGTCAGACTGTTGATGGACAGGATGAGGCATAATGGAAAAGAGAGGGTCACTGCCTCTGCTTCATTTTTTATTGTTGCTGGGTCTGGTGTGGAACTACCTGCTAGAGCATTGACCATCCCTCCTGATGTCAATGGAAATGGCACATCATGACAACTGGCTAGATGGCAATACTATGGAGAAGGATTTCGAAGTCTTGGTGAATCACTGACTCAATATGAGTCTGCAGGGTGATGCAGCTGCAAAAAAGGTTAATGCAGTTTGGGACTGCATCAATAAGAGCATAAGAAATAGGAGGTGAGAGTGCCTGTTTGCTCAGTGGTGGTTAGGCCTCATCTAGAGTATTGTGTGCAGTTTTTGAGCTCCACATTTTTAAACGGACATGGAGAAGTTAGAGAGGGTCCAAAGGCAAGTGACATAAATGATAAAGAGCTTGAAAAGCAAGCCATATGAAGAGAAGTTGAAAGAAACAGGCATGTTCAGCCTGCGGAAAAGGCAATTAAAAGGGGACATGATTGCAGCCTTCAAATATCTGCCACAAAGAAGAGGGCCAATCTTCTTTTCTCCATTGCTGCAGAGAGTAGGACACATAGCAGTGGCTTGATATTGTAGCAAAGTAGGTTTAGATTGACTACCAGAAAAACTTCTTCACCATTAGACCAGTGAGGCAGTGGAACAGACTAGGGAAGTTGTGGAGGTTGGATAAGCATTTGTCAGGGATGATCAAGGTGGCAACAACTGAAAGTGTAGGAGCCCCTTTCCCCTTACATGGATCACTGGGATCTGGACAGCGACTGGACTCCATTTCCCAGCAGCCCCTGTCTGTGTCTCTGTGGCCAGTTTCTATTGAGACCACAGCAGCAGTGGTGCAATGACAGCATGGGACCAGGGTTTCCATGGAGACCAGCCCCAGCAACACTGGCAGAACACACAGTAGGTCAGGGAGCTGCTCTGAAACCAGGGCTGGGATCTTGTGGTGGTGACAGCGTGGTCCAGAGCCAAGGCAGAACCCTGGGCATATGGGCAGTGTATTGCAGCTCTGTCCTGGCTCTGGACCATGCTATCACCACCACAAGATCCCAGCCCTGGCCATGAAACAGCTCCCCATTGTGCCACATACCCTGCCCGCGCTGCTGGGGCTGGTCTCCATGGAAGCCCTGGCCCTGTGCTGTCACAGCTCCTGGCCACTGCTGGAATCTCCATAGGAACTGGCTGCAGCGATGCGGGCAGGGGCTGCTAGGAAATGGAGTCTGCCATGGGCCAGACTTTGCCCACCCCTGGATTAGTGGGTCTTGTCCTTTCACTCAGGGTCAGACTGCCACACTTGGCTCAGAGAGGAATTTTACTCCACAGTGAGGGTTTTTGCTTTTCTTTGTATTTGGGGGTAGGGGGTGAGCAGTGTGATCCTCTTCCTTGGATCTCTCAATCATATTTTAATAATTTCTGCAGCAGCAGGATTGACAGTGCCCTCATCTCTCTGTTATGCTTGTGGTAGGCTGTTTTCTTGGTGTTTTGGGGAGATGTGCCTTCCAGTTGTACAACAGTTTTAGGAAATTTTAGGAGTAGTTTTAGGAGGAGCTTAGAAAAGCAGACATCAGGGATAGTTTGGAGGAGGAGGAGCCTGCCTTGAGTAGGGTGGAATTAGAGGAGACACCATCCAGACATACTTTTCTATGATGCTATAATGCAATGAACAGCTCACAGAACCAGTCATCAAAAGAATCCAGGAAATAAGTCTGCCTCTACAACAATCAACATTTTCTGTTTTAAGAAAAAGATTTTTGTAGGTAGTTCCAAGATAGAAAAGATAAATGTAAGTACGAGAAAAAAATACTTCATTAACTTAAATATAGAATGATAGCCAGTAAAGTTGTCTGAGGAGCTGTTCTTAATATCTCTGGATCACATTTTTCCCTGTCCTGTTCCTCCACCTGAGCCCACCAATGGAAGAGCTTTTTAGGCAGAAGTTTGAAAGTTACAAAGGGCATGAAGAAAAAGCAAAACCAGAGTGAGAAACAAAGAAAACATTAGTCCTGCAGTCGATGAATGAAAATGCGATATCTGTCAGTGTAGCGTTTCAGAAAATTGACTCAATGCTCTCCTTATCGAACCATTCCCTGAATATTATTATTCCACATCAATTGAAAATGTGTTTTTTAAAGAGTAATATATGAAAGCTTATCAAAAGGATGCACTTGCAGATTCTGTGCTTGGCCTCTTAGGAGGCAAAACACAGAAAATGCTATTCATATTGGTGGGCATTTGTGGATTTTCAGCCACCACTTCCCCAATTCTAGAGTCTGGCTGCTACAAAGATCTAAGTAAGACTGATCTGCTGTTCTACTCTATGCAGAGAACTCTGCAGTGAGAAAAGGGACGATAGTGTAAGTCTACTAAGGTCGGTCTTATGATGCTGATGCATAAATGGAATTCTCCCCTGCTCTTTTGTAATGTAAAGCGGGCTATTTGTGTATCTCTAAAGACAGAATTTTGTGACCTATTTGTAATCCCTGTCAGTGAGCAAGCTGCAAAAGGATGTGGTTTCTAGGGTTGTGAGAAAGTTCACTGACAGTTTTGTTTCAACGCTGTTTCAACTCATTTCGAGCTCGAAACAGCAACATTGAAATGAAACAGAGAGCTCTGAAACAGCTTTGAAACGAAACAAGGCAAGTCAAAGCCTTTCAGAATTTTCAGAACATTTCAAGTTTCAAAGTTCAAGCTGGGCCTGCAGGGAAACAGAAACTGAAGTAAGGAGAGGGAGGGGGAAGAGGGGGAAAGGGGTGGGGGAAGGAGTGCTCTCATTATTGACTGTCAGTGCCAGTGCTACTGATGTGCCAGTGACTGTCACCCTTCCCTGAGGTCCCATCCAGCCCCAGTGCTCCAGGGAAGGGATGGAAAAACTGCATAAAGGCAGCATTATTTGAACTGCTCTGCTTTCTGCTTTGGTGACAGTTGAGTGAGGACACACCTTAACACACACACAGTGTCACTCACCCATGTCACAAGTTTTGCTTGTCAGCAGCTAGAGGTGCAGGGCCCCAGAACCCAGAACCCCTGCACCTCTAGCTGGTGCAGAACCCCTGCACCTCTAGCTGCACCTCTAGGGGCTAGCAGGCCTGCACCTTTCACCCTACTGCACCTTAACACACAGTGTCACCCATGTCACGAGTTTTGCTTGTCCACAGGTGCAGTTTCCCCCAAACCCTGAACCTATCTCCTTGAAACTTGGCAGGCTTCGTTGCCTCAGCAGGGGCTAGCAAGCCTGCAGTTTTGACCTCACTGTGGCTTAACACATACACATGAATGAGTTTTTTGCTTTCAAGACTTTGAGGTGCAGTTGTCCTGAAACCTCTTTACCTATCTCCTTGAAACTTGGCAGGCTTCATGACCTCAGAAGGGGCTACCATATCTGCAAGTTTCATCCAAATCAGGCCAGAAATGACAAAGTTATAGGCTGTTTTGAGTTTCCCCATTATAGCCTATGGGTGAAACGTTGAAACAGCATAACTGTTTCAACGAAACGAAACAGAACGGCAGTTTCGAATCAAAACGAAATTCAAAATGAAACGCTGTTCTGTCAAAACGTCGAAATGCAAGTGGAAGCAGAATGGTGCCTAGTGGTTTCACAACTCAGACTTTGACAGGCATTAAAGGAAACAATCTGAGACAGCATGGCGCAGGTGGCACATAAAGAAGTGAAATGTTTGGACACTAGTATGATACAGTGAGCAACTGCAAAGGCTGCCAGGAAACCATACATACATTTATAGAACTTGGACTGAATTGTGAAATGTGATTGGCTCCTTCAAAGGCGATTAGTTCACTCTCAAAACCACAGCAGCCCACCCTCAGCTGAAATATAAAAAGCCTAAGCTTCTGAAGCAAGTTGGAATCATCAGAAATTTGCATCATAGTGCCTACTTAACATCCTG
>NW_005842826.1:178865-181568 GCF_000455745.1 Alligator sinensis | reverse complement strand
TCCCTAACACTTTAACAATAGTTTCTGCTCTCTCTGTTTAAGAAGCAAGCTGCATTTAAACATTGTTTTCCCAAGTGACAAATTCTGACATTCAGCATTTCCAAAGGACTTAAATTGTCAGCAAAATGATCAGGGTACAGGGTTCAAGGATCCCTGTAACATTTTGAAAGGACAGGTGCCCTGTGTTCAGGTGACAGTGATGAAATTAATACTGAAAGTAACAGTTAATTGTGATATTATCCATATCCTCCAGGAACAAAGAAAACAAAAGAAATAAAAAAGATGTGCTTTATATTAAAACAATCTGCTATGAAGATCTGGAAAAGAGATGCAAACAAAACCTACATGACTTAGAATGAAAAAACGCTATCTGATGTCAAGCAGTTCCATACAGACATGTCTGAGATACTTTCTTGTCACTGATGAAAGACAGAGAGTGCACTCCCATGGCACGTCCCATTTTCCCATCCCATAATACTTGACGAACACTGCTAAAGAAATGGCTTGTGGTATCTTGAAAGCAGGGTCAAAGGACAGAAGCGGATTAAGGTGTACTAGGGCCCTGGCCAAATGCAAAATTGGAGGCCACCTCCCTCCATGGGAGCTGGGCTGCAGGGGGGAGGGGCCCCTTCCCCTCCTGGTGCAGGAGAGGCTGGGTGGCAGGAGAGGCAGGAGAGGCTGGGTGGACCCTGCTGGGCTAGGGGTGGGGAGGCACATGCCCCGTGTTCTCCCTGCTCCCCACCCCCTCCCACACTATGGCCAAACAGACACAGGCACTCACACACAGGCATGCACACAAACAAGCACGCACTCTACTCTCACTCACTCTACACATGGACACACAGACACAAACACACTCTCTCTGCCATGAGCACAGGCACACACACAGAGACAAGCACACACAGACACACACCCAGACATGTGCGCACACATGTAGATGCGCACGCACTCTACTCACTCACTCTCTGCACATGGACACAGGCACAAACACACCCTCTCTGCAATAAACAGATACACATGCACATGCATACATGCACACACACACATGCACACAGGCACACAGATGCACCCACAGAAAGAGACCCATACAGATGCACAGATGTGCACACAGACACACAGATGCCTGCACACAGACACAGTTGCACACAGGTTCACAGATGCACACACACATGCACACAGATGCACACAGATACATGCACACACAAACAGATACACACATGCAGATGCGCGCACACAGATGCACACAGGTGCACACAGACACAAGCAAATGCACGCATACACATGCGTACACAAACAAGCAGATGCACACACACAGATTCACACACAGATGCACACAGAGACAAGCAGACACACACACAGATGCATGCACACACAGACACAAGCAGACACACATACACAGATGCACACACAGCCACACAGATGCACACAAACACACACACAGATGCACACACAGACACACACAGACACAAGCAGATGCACACAGACACACAGCCACAATCTTTCCCCACACAGGACTTCCCCTCTCCCCCACTCTCAATCACTCTGAGGCAGCCCCTTCCCCTTTCCCCCTCCTCCCCACAAGCTATCTGTAGCTCCATCTTGCTCCCCGCTGGCCCTGTTGCAGTGACCACAGGGAGCTGCTGCCCAGCTGTGTCTGGGCTGCTGCTCACATTCACAGGGCTGGGCTGGCTTAGGCCGGGAGCATTGCGCCATACCTCTGCAGGTGGGTGACAGCCCTGGGAGGGGTGGCTATGAGGGGCTAAAGTGAATTTGGGGGGGGCTATAGCTCCCCAAGGCCCCCTCCAGGCATGGCAGTCTGGCCCCAGTCTGCCACCCCACCCCAGCCCCAATATATAGGAAAGCTTCATTGACAATGAAATCAAGCAAGCCACTCTTACAGGAGCTGAGAAAATAGCTCCCCTTCAATGCAACAGGCAGCCAGTGACCTCAGTAGAAGGACTTAGGTGCCTGTACACCAATGCCAGAAGCATAGGGAACAAGCAGGAGGACCTAGTCCTCCTGCTTTCCACCGGGCACTACAATCTAGTAGGAATCACGGAGACCTGGTGGGACTCCTCTCGTGACTGGAGCATAGCCATAAAGGGCTACATCCTTCACAGAAGGGATTGGGTAGGGAAGAGAGGTGGGGGTGTTGCCCTCTATGTTAAGCAGCAGTACACTTTCCTACAGGCCGATGTTGGACCCAAAGAAGAACAGCTTGAAAACCTCTGGGTCAAGCTCCAAGAGAGGTGTGGAGAGAGAGACCTGACTGTAGGTGTATACTACAGGCCGCCTAACCAAGGGGAGGAACTTGATCTGGCATTTGCCCATGAACTAACAGAGGCTGCATGTGCACAGGACATGGTTGTCATGGGTGACTTCAACTACACAGACATCTCCTGGGAGGAGTGCTCAGCCAGCTCGGATCGATCATGATCCTTCCTGACCAGCACTGGAGAGCTTTTTTTAACTCAGGAGGTGCACAGGCCAACTAGAGGCAATGCAGTTCTTGACCTGGTCCTGGCCAAAGGGGATGACCTGGTGACCAACTTAAACACAGAAGGCAGCCTAGGCAATAGTGACCACAAAATCATTATGTTCATGGTCCGTCACAAGGCTGAAAAAACAGATACCAAGCTCGAAGTCTTAGACTTCAAAAATGCAAATTTTAATAAGCTCAGGTCACTAGTAGAGAATGCGGAG
>NW_005842826.1:167968-178835 GCF_000455745.1 Alligator sinensis | reverse complement strand
CTAGTAGCGAATGCCCTGAGAGACCAAGGACCACAGGTAAAGGGAGCACAAGAAGAATGGTCATTCCTTAAGGATACAATCCTTAAGGCTCAGAGAAAAAGTAGCAGAAGGGTCAAAAAACCCTCTTGGCTAAGTAGGGAAGTTGTAGCCCTCTTACAGAAAAAGAAAGAGGCATATAAACAACGGAAGCTTGGGACAGCCTTTAAGGAAGATTACTTGACAATAGCACGCACTTGTAGAAAACAGATTAGACAAACTAAGGCAGAAACTGAACTAAAACTAGCTACAAGACCCAAGGACAAGAAGAAGTCCTTCTTTAGCTACATAGGGAATAAAAGGAAAACTAATAGGAGTGTGGGGCTGCTGCTCAATGCCTCAGGATACATGGTCACTATCACTCAGGAAAAAATGGAACTCCTAAATGACTACTTTGCCTTGGTCTTTCACAAGACCAAGGGGAACAAAATGCCAGGTAGGGCACAGAATGAGCAGGGCAGGATTGACACTGTTCCCACCATTGCCATAGAACTGGAGTATGATCAATTAAAGAAATTACACGTACATAAATCAGCAGAACTGGATGAACTCCACCCAAGAGTGCTGAAAGATTTGGCCGAAGTAATCACAGAGCCCCTGGCAAAGGTCTTTCAAAAATCATGAGCCTCTGGAGAAATCCCAGAGGACTGGAAGAGGGCCATTGTTGTGCCCATCTTCAAGAAGGGGAAGCGTGAAGACTCGGGAAACTACAGGCCAGTTAGCTTAACTTCTATTCCAGGGAAAATCCTAGAAACATTCATCAAAGAGGCTATATGTGACAAACTTGCAGAAGGCATGATACTCAATGACAGCCAACATGGTTTCATCGCAGGCAGGTCTTGTCTGACCAACCTAATTTCTTTCTATGATCAGGTGAATTGTCACCTGGATGAGAGTGAAGTGGTTGACATCTTATACCTCGACTTCCAGAAAGCCTTTGACCTGGTACCGATCAGAAAACTGGAAGATATCAGATTCAACTGTGGGACCGTCAAGTGGGTGCAAAACTGGTTGTGGGGTAGGACACAGAGAGTCAAAATGAATGGATGAGTGTCATCCTGGCAAGATGTGGGCAGCCGTGTACCCCAGAGATCGGTACTTGGCCCAGTACTGTTCAATATCTTCATCAACGACCTGGATGAGGGGGTGAAAAGCCCATTGGCCAAATTTGTGGATGACATCAAGATCTGGGGTTGTGCGGACACACCTGCAGATAGACTACAGATACAAGCAGACCTAGACAGGCTGGCAAGTTGGGCAGAACGGAACCAGATGAGGTTCAATGTAGAGAAATGCAAAGGGCTACACCTGGGAAGGAAGAACCCCCAGCACACCTACAGGCTAGGCATTGCTAACCTGACCAGCACTACAAATGAAAGGGATCTGGGGGTAACAATAGACCCCAGCATGAATATGAGCCGGCAGTGCAATGCAGTAGTCACTAGGGCCAATAAAACTCTGGCATGCATCAATCGATGCATCTCCAGTAAATCCAACTAAGTGATTCTCCCACTTTACTCAACATTGGTGCAGCCGCAGCTGGAGTATTGCGTCCAGTTCTGGGCGCCACCCTTCAACAAGGACGTGCTAAAGCTCGAGAGGGTCCAGAGAAGGGCTGCACGCATGATCAGGGACTTGCATGGCAAGCCATATGAGGAGAGGCTGAGGGATCTCGGACTGTTCAGCCTAAAGAAAAGAAGGCTGAGGGGGGACCTGATTGCAGCTTACTGCTATATCAGAGGCATACATCAGGGGCTTGGTGAACAATTGTTCACCAGGGCGCCCTGTGGGGAAAACTAGAAACAACGGCCACAAACTCCTGGAAGATAGTTTCAGGCTGAACATTAGGAAAAACTTCTTTACAACTAGGGTGTCCAGATTATGGAACAAGCTCCCCACAGAGGTGGTGCAATCATCTACCCTAGAGGTCTTCAAGAGAAGACTGGACGGTCATCTGGCTGGGGTCATCTGACCCCAGATGTCTTTCCTGCTCATGCAGCAGCCCTATGATTCTATGATTCTAATATATTGTTTATATATGTAGTATAATTTGTACAAACTATGCCCTAAATCACTTTGCAGAATTAAGAAATAAAGTTATAGAATTAACTAAGAAATTATGGAGATGTGAAACAGAAATTAAATTTTATATGTATAAAGGCAAAATAGATGTTTTCAGATGAGATTTTACAGTTGATGAACAGTTGCAAAGAGATACAGAAAGGCTGTTGCATATGTCCAAACTAGGCAAGACAGAAGAGGAAAAGAGAAGGGACTTTTCCCATGCAAAGGGAAAGTGAAGACAGGCAAAGTCCATGAGATAAAACAGAATGGGTCCAGGGAGGGTTTTGTAAAGAAGCAATACTGGAATCTAGAGGGATATGACTTAGAGAGGTCATAAAGAGAGGAGATTCAATAACTAAGGTAAAAGGCACAAAGGGGCATGGGTGAGCAATTCCAGCAGCAGTGGAGCCAAGATAGTGTAAACCAGAACCTTGTGGGATTAATTAAAGATAGATAGGCAGTAGCCATTAAAGAGTGAGAAATAAAGGCACTGAAATATCATCAGTTCAAAATCCTGGGCAAAAATAAAATAGACAGGAAAAATTATTTGGGAGAATGCCCAGTGGAACAGAACAGAGCAGATTTCCTGCCATAAACAACCTCCACCAGAAATAGTCAAAAAGATAAAGTACAAAAGCAAAGATAATATCTGATCTATTATATCTTCAGCTCCCCAGTCAAGATGATCTGCATGGTGATTAGTAATGTCACCTTGGTTCCTGCTATGTTTTGGCACTGCATTTCCATCAAAAAAGGGCTGTAAATATTAAAAGTACAGTGTTAAAAATGGCATGTGGTTTTCATTTCCCTTTCTCCAGGGAAACTGTGAGATGTAGCAGTTGCCTTTGAATAAACTGCTCATAAACCTAGTTTTGGTCTTTCCTGAGCATTCAGGGCTATAGGCAATTCACTAACATTTTCACATAATTACACTAACTTACACATCTGCAATTTTGTGCCCACTATCAACTGCAGGGGCAATGGCCTGTGAGAAATATAGAATAACAAATACATAAGGAGCTGATTTTGCTGGTAAATCTGGGAGCTAAGAAGAGATTTTCAAAGGCACAAAGGAAATTAGGCATCCAACTCCCAATGGCTTTAAAAATCTTCCCTTAGAGGACTGTAAGCCACACTTTACTCCTGCCACTGTATCTGCACAAAAGGCACGAGCAGAAACCATAATTGTCCCTCACAGACAAATGCTACCGCAAAGGCCTGAGAGTTGCCAAGTACTTTGTCTTCTGTCAGGCATGAGTCTTTGCTTGTTAATTTAGGTGATGAAGAAGCCTGAAAGGGTATGTATGCATCACTTCTCCAGTGTTTTCAGAGAAGGAAACATGCCCTACTCATTGCTCCTGCACACATGCTCCAACCCCAGGAAGAGACACCTGAGCACTTGCTCTCCAGCTCTGTCTCCAGCCTGCTTTGAAAGTGGTTGCAGGAAATGCCCACAGAGCAACTTAACAACCACCTTTCTGGGTTTGGCATGTATGAGCAGGAGTGGATGGCTGTGTAATACTTGACAGCATGCCAAGTGTGCCATGGAAGCAATATAAAATCCAACACAGGAATCAGCAGCATTGTCAAATATCAAAACCAAAAGACTAATTTAAAGCAAAAACTTGGACTTTGAAGAGTGATACCACTGTCCATCAATGTCTAGGAAATTCATAGAGTGAAAGTCCCTAAAGGTCAAATATATGTAGACCAGTGAGCATAAGTTTCCAAGGCTATAGAGGAACAGTACTTAAAGCACTCATTAATGTCCATTTTGGCAGCAAAAACTCCATTACAAAACTCCAAAAAGATAATATATTTATATCACTTCCAGTGTATAAGTAAGCTGTTTCATCTTAGAGAGACATACTATTTAGCATTTTTTCTCCCTACTGACCTCCTTCCCAAATAACTTGCAGGATTGTCTGAGTCACTACATTGGAGAGACAGTAGTCTGTGACACATTCATGTTAGTTGACTCATTGTGGCCAGTTATCACTTAGGCTCTTTGCTCCCATTAGTTTTAATGGCCACTGAGCTTCATGGTTAATGGTTTCCACCATCCCATTGTTGTGAGTTTTCTTTCTCCTCTCAGATCAGTAGGAAAACTAAAGAGTGGGAACCAGCCATGGTCACCAACTTTGGGAGGCAGAGAGGAAGGAGCAAAAATAGCAGATGTTGCACTATTGGCCCAGTCACTGCCACTGCTGCAATCTGGCTATAGCTGCTGGCCCAGCTATCACCACTGCCTGAGGTGCAGAACTAGCCAGTTACACCTTTCTCAGACTATGTCCCTTGTTGACAGTAGGTCATGGCGTTTTAATTGAATCACGGGAAAATGTGGATTTTGGGTTATTTTTTATATCTGAACATTTGGGATTTATTTATTTATTTATTTATTTTGTCAAAGAAACAAGGATCCTTGCTAATCAAGCATCTAGAGTTTGGGAATAATGGCATCCTGTGTATTTGATCTTTCCATTGGAGTGAAGTTGGGAAAAACTATAGATCATGTGCACTGCCATCTGCATTTACAATGAAACTTGCAAAATATGTAGTGACTTGTTCACATCAGTAACTTCTTACAGCCTTATGAAAAATATTCAAAATGTCCATTTTCTGCTCACTGCTGCTTAAGCCTGGTTTCTTATCAATTTCTGGACATATAAAAGACAACCCATTGTTACTGGCACAAATCAGATGGACTACAATAGCTGGATAAACTTCTAAATGCATCTCTTTGTGTGCAGCTGGGGTCCAGCTCAGAGTCCTACTAGACATTTGGACACTGCCTTTGGAGCTGCTGTTTGGACTGACTCTGCCTGTGCCTTATATGGTACAATATCACTCTGGAGAAGTAAAACCTCTGCACCAACTGTTCTAGCAGCTAATGATTTCTTAGTGATTCCAGAAAGCACTGTTGTAAAATAAATTGTACTTTTGCCCACCTCTTGTCCTGCTGTAGTTCACTTTGATTTCAGCCAGCTAGTCCTCTTCTGTCAGGCTAAATAGTGGTTTCCTCATCCTCTTGCTTTCTACAAAAGTGTGTTTTCTAGTGTGAGGTGACCTGTTTTGCAACATCTGAGAACCAGCTGAAATGATGGGCTACTCTTCATACTTTTGCTTACTTGTCTATGCTATCACTAAAAAAAACAGGTTGTCATGCCATAAATTGAAGCCTCTTACATCTGTTTCCAAACGGCATTTATTTGTTCAAAGAGAATACAAAGTGCTTCTTACTAAAAGGACCCGAGGGCGATTGGTTAACCAATAGTAAACTCACAAAATAAAGCTCACTTATAAGCCAAGTTCAGACCTGATTCAGGTGTAGTTCTGTTATGGAAATGAATCCACATAGATTTGGCCTAGATTTAGCCCCCTACAAGAAGCAATATGTATATATTGTTTATATATTATATAATGCCATATAGAATATAATGCTATATTTTAATGAAGAGTAATTAGCAGGGATTCTGATTTTCTCTGATAAAAAAACATCCCCAATCCCCAATTTTCAGATTTAAAAAAGTAACCCAAAATCCACATTTTTCTGTGATTAAAATGAAATACCTCTATAGCTATATCTAGATCTGTATTTATTACTGGTGTTTCATTTTAATCATGCAAAAATGTGGAATCAGAGAAAACCCTGCTGATCACCTACTTTGCTGTCTGCTCCATGCTTGATCTCCTGCTCGGCCTTCTGTTTCCTGGTTTATTTCCTGCTGTGCTCCCTATCCCCTGCTTAATCTGCTGCATGGCACACACAAGGGCTGCCCATGCCACTTGTGGTGCAGGTTTACCACCCTTGGATGAAACAATAGATATTTCATCCCAAACATAGGCCTATGCTGCTGCTGTAAACAAAGATACATGCTTGGGTCATGTAGGCAGGGTAATCTTGTTGACTATGATTTTATGGAAATTCATGTGTCTTTGAAAGAGAGGAAAGAGTAAACAACAGAGAGAAAGAGCAGAAAAGCCAAGGAAAGAGCCTGGATAAGCCTTACGTGCGTGTCCTGAGAAAAGCCCTATAAAAACTTATTTGGGATGAGTACTGGCTTAAAGAGGCTAGGAGCTATGAACAAAGAAACTAAATCTTACTGTTTGATACTTCTTTGGTTCAGAGAAAGAGATCTTTTTAAAGTCTTTGTTAAAATATAGGTTTATATCAAAGGTACCTAGCTATATCAGTTTTTCCTCCTAAGAGGCTATTCAAGACTCATAGCAGAGATCCTGGTTTTCTCTGATAAAAAACCCCAATTTTCAGATTTAAAATAGTAGCCCAAATTCCACATTTTTCCGTGATTAAAATGAAACACCACTAATGTGTGTGTGTGTATTTATATATAAAACCAGGATCTCTGTTATATATATAGTAGCGTTTCATTTTAATCATGGAAAAGTGTGCATTTTAGATTATTTTTTTAAATCCAAAAATTGGGGATTTTTTTTTTACTCAAAGAAAACCAGGATCCCTAGAGATCAGGCAAAGAGAACAGAGTAGGGACACATGCATTAATGTGCTTTCATGTTAAATCTAGTACCTCCATAGAAGGGCTCCTATAGATGTGCAGTGAGGCTGCTCCAACGTACTGTAAATCCAGCACATCAGAGCAGACTCCATTAATTGAGTCTGTTGGAGTACTGAAATTAATGCGCTCCAGCAGCTTTCAGCATCACATGTATCAGTATCCCTGCACTGAAAAATAGCAGCAGGGCATTTTGAACTAAAGCTGGTTCAATGAACTTTAATTCAAAGCACCCCACTGACATTTTTCATCACAAGGGCATTGATACCCATGATGCTTGGGTGCTTTTAATTAGTACGGCTCACTAATTAAAACACCTACCCCCTTCCCCATCTCTTGGAGCATGTCTATAAATGCCCAGAGGGCTGCAAAGAAGTACAAGGGGCCTGCTTTGATGTACTGGAAATCCAGCACGTTGGAGCAGACTCTATTAATCAAGTCTGATGGAGCGCAGAAATTAATGTGCTCCAGCAGACTCTAGCATCAGGTGTATCAGTATCCCCATGCTGAAATATGGCAGCAGGTCACTTTAAACTAAAGCTTGTTTGATGAGCTTTAGTTCAAAGCACCCCACCATCATTTTTCAGTGCAAGGATTCTGATACATGGGACTCTCAGGTGCTTTTAATTAGCATGGCTTGCTAATTAAAGTGCCTTCCCATGCCTCCCAAAGCACATGTAAAAATGCCCAGAGGTACTAGGAAAATGCGCATTAGCCTGTCTTAATGTGCATGAACTAAAGAGCAGCTTTTTAGTGATGCTTGAATGTGCATTGAAAATAGGCTAATGCACATTAAAGAGCATGTATAGATGTTCCCACTGTACAGCAGAATAATTTGCTGCTCAGTAAAGCATCACTGTCTACATGTGCACAGTAATTAAGGTGCAGTAGACTAATTTACTGCACTGCTGGATAGTCCTGTCAGATATAAATGGTATCCAGCAGCACAGTAAATTACTGCACATCAATGGTGACATCAGGACTAGTTTACTGCAGTTCATCTTGAGCCAGAGTATATTCAGTAACATTAATTGCTCGTGTAGGCATGTCCAGGGTAGGTGTGGGGCTAATCGGTGGCACACCTGTCAAAAAGGCTGGCTCCCACTGTTGCAGCTATCTTATTCTATAACGGATCTTACCTATTTCTTATAACCATCTTAAGCGGAGGACAGCAGATATGTTCAACCCATAATATTACTTCACCTTTACAATTATCATCATGCATCACTTCTTTTGTTTAATGTGAAATTGCTTCAATTATTAACACATGCGTACTGTCAAAAATTCTGGATTTTGTAGACTTTCTTGCAAGTAAATAAATTACAGTTGCATTTTTCCTACTCACTACTTCAGCACTTAATCAGTTAAGTGGCTTTGCTTTACTTTTACTCTATACTGCTTGATATTTTAAAACCAATATCAGCTAGCAAATAGCACATGGTTTATGATGAAAATCATTTTAATTATCGCAATAAAATTTATGAAAAATTAAAAGGAATAGGAGATAACTCTGTGCTACTTTCTGGCTAATATCATTATATGTTTCATAGACATATAAAAGAGGTTGTAAGATCACACTTTGTCAGATCCCCTGGAAGAGATAAGTAATTGTTCAGTACTGCCTTTTAACAAGGTACTACAAGGCAACACACTCTAGTAACCACAGACATGTCACCAGAAATCTCCTACTCAGCACTATCGAAGACAGCTGGCAGATGTAAAGCAATGAACATATGTAAACAGTAAATATTGAAATAGTTTGTCTGCTAATACAAATTAGGTCGTTAAACAGTTTTTGAATTTCAATACTGCTGTCACATATCACTTGCTCCCTTCCATCTCTCTTAAATGATGTTTAACACAGTAGGATGAAATGTAGGCTGAAGGGAGTTTCATGAAGACTGAATGACTAATACACAAAGCATTAATTTTCTTTATCTGCCCTGCATCTACCAATTGAAGCTGCAGCTCAATAAACTGTATATATTCATGGACTTTTCCAATTTTTGTATTCTCAAGAGAATTTTCTGTGAATAATAGTTAGTGTGTGCACAGTATTTTTAAGAGATAAAAGGCTATAGGAGTATGGATCATTAAGGTTTCCTTGACCTTTTTCCAGCTTTCAGCCATTGAAGTCCAGGACCATCTTACACAGGTATATTTACACAGCGGGTATTATGGGTGTCCTATTCATTGTGTCTATGTCAGAAATAGATAGTATTACCCTTCAGACAAGGACTTTGTCTTCCTCTCTGTTTCTGAAGAGCTTCTGTTGGTACTTGATAACTAATTATTATTATGAGAAGTATTAATCACTCAGTAAATGATTCTCAGTAGATGATTCTCAGTAAATGATCCTTGATCCTCAGCTCCTTCAGGCTGTCATTAATGTCTTGTATGTCAATTGTTCTAGTTTAACAGAATAATGGCTTGGATATTAATGCAGGACACTTCATAGATCACAGATCACAATTACACTTACTGCATATCTTAAAGGAATCTAATAGCTTGAGGATTTGCATTTCAGGTAATGAAAGGATTAGCAACACAAGATTTCTGGCAGGAACTTAAGACACATTTTTGCATTCAGGAGAAACTAATGATTTATGTTCAGGTTAACTACTTGTATAGTCTCCGAATGGTATGCGCAAGGTATGGGTAAGTAATTAAGTTTTGGTTCACTCCCAGGTCAGGAACACTCTTTTAATTGAAAGCATGAAATATTTACAATTAGCTGCTAATATCTTGAGAGAGGGGTTTGAAATATGGAGAGGTTTAGTGGGGCTGAGACTCCCATAAGAGACAAAAGTCCCAGGCCCACCCTGTGCCTTTCTAAGCAGCTCAGGCAGCTGCGGTGGCTTCTCCTTCTGGCTTCCCAACACCACCACCGCAGACCCCCCCAAGAGTTGGAATGTAACTCAAACCCTGCTAAACCGAGTGCCAATATGAATTCCATATGTAATAGCATTTGTTGAGATCTTTGCTAGAGACTCAATTGAACTGAGGCTATAAATGAGAAGGTTATTTATTTTGGACACTGAGGCAACACTTATAGCAAGACTGTTCAACTTCTCCAGCAGCCACATGCTGCATTGGTTATGGGTCCCCAGGCTTCATACCACAGGGGCCATGCACTGTGTGGGATCCCAGAACCCTACTGCTTACCCAGACACATCACCGAGGTCTCTGGGATGTATCTGAGTAAGCAAGCAAATTTGGGGCATCACTGATATAAGGCATATGTCTGCAAACGGGTTCCCTGCTTACAGCTATGTAGCCCCTGTCAGACCACAGCAGCGGTATGTGCACCAGGGGAATCCTTTTGCAGAGGGATTTGCCTGGCTTGAGTATCTGACCCCCGACCTGGGCTGTGTGCCAGCAAGTGGAAGCACAGCTGATTGCACTCCACAGGTGACATCTATTTTCAGCCTTGGAGGTATATGTTACCACTTAGAGAGGATTTGTAAGGAATGATAATCAGGGTCCTGTGTACCCGATGGTTCTATGGCTACAGAAATTGTTGCAAGTGCCACCATGTGTGGTAGGTTTACAATTCATAGTCTAAGCTTTCATTTTAAAACAAAACCCATTTTAAGCAAGACTTGTCTCTAGTCCTTATAATTGCAAAGTTGACAGAGAATATGCAAACAGGAGTATAAATCAATTAAATATTGCCTTCCTAAATCTGAAACACCAGTTATAAGCCATCTGAACCCCTTCAGCATGGAAACAATTTAAATATTAATATAAATTGTTTACTAAAACATGAGCATCAAAAAAGGGGTTGTGTTTTTCCCACAACCTCAAGCTGCCTTATTCTTCTCCCCAGATGATCCTACCGCAAAGGACAAATCTTCTAGATACTTCTTGCGCATTTCTAGCAGGGCTGTGTAAAGTTTTGGGTGCTGATTCGATTTGGAGAAAATTCGGCCCAATTGCACAGCCGAATCTCCAAATCCGAATTGAATCAGGGGACCAATTAAAAGGTCCAAATCAATTCAAAGCTCTCTGAATCAATTCGGAAAAGATTCAGGGAGCTTCAGTGATTCGGGCAGTCCCCGCTCGTTGCAGCAGGGAGCTGGAGGCAGACTCAGAGCTGGTAAGCAGGGGGTGGGGGAGAGTGGCTATATAAGGGGGGAGGGGACCAGGGGGGGACTACCACCAGGCCCCATTCCCTGCCTCCTCCCCCATCCCCCTCGACCCCGGCCTGCTCCCCCAGACCCCCCCCATTGCTG
>NW_005842826.1:146849-165536 GCF_000455745.1 Alligator sinensis | reverse complement strand
GTGTACCCGATGGTTCTA
Organism: Alligator sinensis; assembly: GCF_000455745.1. Taxonomy (NCBI): domain Eukaryota; kingdom Metazoa; phylum Chordata; order Crocodylia; family Alligatoridae; genus Alligator; species Alligator sinensis. Next base: position 165,518 of record NW_005842826.1, on the reverse strand, counting down.
TGGCTACAGAAATTGTTGCAAGTGCCACCATGTGTGGTAGGTTTACAATTCATAGTCTAAGCTTTCATTTTAAAACAAAACCCATTTTAAGCAAGACTTGTCTCTAGTCCTTATAATTGCAAAGTTGACAGAGAATATGCAAACAGGAGTATAAATCAATTAAATATTGCCTTCCTAAATCTGAAACACCAGTTATAAGCCATCTGAACCCCTTCAGCATGGAAACAATTTAAATATTAATATAAATTGTTTACTAAAACATGAGCATCAAAAAAGGGGTTGTGTTTTTCCCACAACCTCAAGCTGCCTTATTCTTCTCCCCAGATGATCCTACCGCAAAGGACAAATCTTCTAGATACTTCTTGCGCATTTCTAGCAGGGCTGTGTAAAGTTTTGGGTGCTGATTCGATTTGGAGAAAATTCGGCCCAATTGCACAGCCGAATCTCCAAATCCGAATTGAATCAGGGGACCAATTAAAAGGTCCAAATCAATTCAAAGCTCTCTGAATCAATTCGGAAAAGATTCAGGGAGCTTCAGTGATTCGGGCAGTCCCCGCTCGTTGCAGCAGGGAGCTGGAGGCAGACTCAGAGCCACATATTTGCTGTAGGGAACATTCCCAGCCCCCCACCATTGCTGTCCCACCTGGCCCAGCTCACGGTACTTTAAAAAAAAAGCCCCTATTCACCAGGTTTTGCCAGGTGGGGGGGGTGATCCCTGCTGCCCCCCACAGCCCCATACTGTCTGGGGGGCTCTGCCATGAGCCCCTGACCCCCGCCTGCTGTCCCAGCCCTCCCGTGTATGCCCCGCCCTCCCCAGTTCCAGCCCTTTAAGGGAAGAAAAACCCAACTCCCCCCCGGGCTCACCGGCCCCTGCAGTGGCCTCAGGGCTTCAGGGGGCTCACGCAGAGCCCCCCATGTGGCGTGGAGCAGTGAGGGGCAGCAGGGATTGACTTCATCTACACCCAAGCGATACTCATATACTCGTCCCTAGTTATTTGTCCAAGTTTCAACTTCTAATAAGCTTCCTTTTTGTGATTTAGTTTACTGAAGAGTTCCCTGCTAAGCCATGTTGGTCTTCTGCCATACTTGCTAGTCTTCCTATATATCCGGATAGTTTGTTTCTGTACTCTCAGTAAGGCTTCTTTAAAGTACAGTCAGCTCTCCTGGACTCATCTCCCCCACAGACTGGATTCCCAGGGGATCCTGCCCATGAGTTCCCTGAGCAAGTCAAATTCTACTTTTCTGAAGTCCAGGATCCTTACTCTGCTGCTCTCCATCCTTCCTTTCCCCAAGATCCTGAACTCAATCATCTTGTGGTCACTGCTGCCCAAGTTGCCATCCACTACATTCCCCACCAATTCTTCCCTGTTTGTGAGCAGTAGCTCAAGAACAGCATGGCCCCTAGTTGGCCACTCCAACACTTGCACCAGGAAGTTGTCCCCAGTGCTCTCCAAAAACTTTCTGGACTGCCTCTGCACTGCTGTATTGCCCTGCCAGCAGATGTCAGGGTGATTGAAATCCCCCATGACAGCCCAGGTCTGTGATTGAGGATGCATCAAAGAAAGATGCATCAAGGAAGTGAACCGGCAACTCCAACACCGGTGCCACCGAGAAGGCTTCTGATTTCTTGACCATGGCATGCACCGCAGAGAGAGAGGATTCCTGGGAAGGGACAGCATCCACCTCATGAGGAAAGGTAAGTCCCTGTTCGTGGCCAAGGTGGCCAATCTTCTGGACAGGGCTTTAAACTAAGATTGCTGGGGGAAGGGAATACACAAATTCAAACATGTCCAGGGACCAACATACAAGTAAGTCCTGTAGATAGGGACACTGGGAGCGCTACTCTTGTGGAAGCTGAGGGAATAGTTCTTCATCAGCAGGACAGGAAGATGAAGGCCTCAGTAGGAGGACTCAGGTACCTATATACTAATGCCAGGAGCATGGGGAACAAGCAATATGATCTAGTAGGGATTACAGAGATCTGGTGTGACTCTTCACATGACCAGAGCATAGCTATATAGGGCTACACCCTGAATAGAAGGGCTTGGATGAGGAAGAAAAGTGGTGGCATTGCTCTCTATGTGAAAGAGCAGGACACCAACATCGGCTCCAAAAATGAACAGCTCGAAACTCTCTGGGTTAAGTTGTGGGGCAGGGGGAGTATGGTGATAGAGGCCTAATTGTAGGTGTATACTACAGACCACCAAACCAGGGAGAGGAACTCAATCTGGAGTTCACCCAAGAATTGACTGAGGTCGCACATGCACATGACATGGTTGTCATGGGCGATTTTAATTATCCAGACATCTCCTGTGAGGAACACTCAGCCAAGTTGTATCAGGCATGACCCTTCCTGACCTGTGTCAGGGAGCTCTTCCTGACTCAGGAGGTTCATGAGCCAACCAGAGGTGATGCTCTGCTAGACTTGATCCTGGCCAAAGGAGATGATCTGGTGACCAACTTAAATATAGAGGGAAATCTGGGCAACAGCAACCAAGAAACCATCATGTTCACTGTCCGACATAAGGCAGACAAATCTGATAGCAGGATTGAAATCTTGGACTTCAAAAATACAAATTTCAACAAGCTTAGGTCACTAGTAGGGGAAGTGCTGTGGGATCAGGGACCGAAGGTGAAAGGCATGCATGAAGAGTGGTTGTTCCTTAAGAACACAATCCTTAAAGCACAAAGGATGTCCATTCCCATGTGGAGAAAAGGTAACAGAAGGGCTGGGAAGCCCTCTTGGCTAAACAGGGAAATTACAGTCCTCTTAAGAAAGAAGAAAGAGGCTTATAAACAATGGAAACTCAGGCCGAGCCCCAAGGAGGACTATTCCATGATGGCCTGCATTTGCAGGGAACAGATAAGACAGGCTAAAGTGGCGACCGAACTTAGATTAGCCATGGGAATCAAGAACAACAAGAAGTCCTTCTTTAGGTACATAGGGAACAGGAGGAAAACAAATGGGAGTGTGGGGCCATTGCTCAGCAACTCAGAGGAGCTGGTTACCAGCACCCAGGAAAAAGCTCAACTCCTGAATGACTACTTCACCTTGATCTTTCACTGGACCATGGGGAAAACCACACCTGGTAGAGTAGAGGATGAGCACAGTAGGAATAATCACCTTCTTACTATTGCCATAGAATTGGTGTATGACCAATTAAAAAAATTAGATGTATGCAAGTCAGTGGGACCAGATGATCTTAATACGAGAGTGCTGAAGGAACTGGCTGAAGTCATCAAGGAACCCCTGGCGAAACTCTTCCACAACTTGTGGCACTCTGGAGAAGTCCCAGAGGACTTGAAGAGGGCCAATGTTGTGCCCATCCACAAAAAGGGCAGGAGGGAGGACCCGGGTAACTGTAAGCCAATCAGCCTAACTTCCATCCTAGGGAAAATCCTAGAAAAGTTCATCAAGAAGTCTATCTGCAATAAGCTTGCAGAAGGTAAGATTCTGAATGACAGCCAGCATGGCTTCATCGCAGGACGCTCTTGCCTTACCAACCTCATCTTCTTCTATGACCAGGTAACTCGCCACCTGGACACAAGAGAGCAGGTTGGCATTGTATATCTAGACTTCCAAAAGGTCTTTGATCTAGTATCCCATGGTGTCCTCACAAGAAAATTGGACGATTATGGGCTTAACTCTGAGACAGTCAGGTGAGTGAGAAACTGGCTGCAGGGTAGGACCCAGAGAGTTGTAGTGAATGAATCTGTGTCATCCTGGTGAAAAATGGGCAGCAGTGTCCTGCAGGGGTCAGTGCTTGGTCCAATACTTTTCAACATCTTTATTAATGATTTGGGTGTGGGAGTGAAGAGCTCACTGGCCAAGTTTGCAGAAGACACCAAGTTAGGAGGATCTTCAAGCATGGTCATGCTTGAAGATAGGCTACAGATACAGATACAGTTAGGCCTATCTTCAAGCATGGTCATGCTTGAAGATAGGCTACAGATACAGGTGGACCTAGACAGGCTAGCAAGTTGGGTGGATTGGAATCTGATGAAGTTCAACTTCGAGAAATGTAAAGTGCTCCACCTCGGGACAAGCAACCCTCAAGACACCTACAGGCTTGGCAGCACCAAACTGACTAGCACCATGAATGAAAGGGATCTAGGGCTAATAACAGACCACAGTATGAATATGAGCCAGTAGTGCAATACTGTAGCCAGTTAAGGCAAATAATAGTCTGGCATGCACCAGTCGATGCATCTTCAGCAAAACCAAGGAGGTGATTCTTCCGCTGTACTCAGCACTGGTGAGACTGCAGTTGGAGTATTGCATCCAGTTCGGGGCACCCCACTTCAACAAGGACATGGACAAGCTTGAGAGAGTCCAAAGAAGAGCCACCCCTATGATCAATCTTACACAGCAAGCCATAGGAAGAAAGGCTGAGGGATTTGGGACTCTTCAGCTTGAAGAAAAGAAGGCTGAGAGGGGACCTGGTAGCAGCTTACCGCTACACTAGGGGAGTACATCAAGGGCTCGGTGAGCAACTGTTCACCACTTGAGGGCAAAACTAGGAGTAATGGCAACAAACTCCTGGAAGACCGATTCAGACTCAACATTAGGAACAATGTCTTCACAGCGAGGATGTCCAGACTATGGGATAAGCTCCCTCCAGAGGTGGTGCAATCACCAACCCTGGAAATCTTCAAGAGGAGACTAGACAGTCACCTTGCTAGCGTTGCCTGACCCCCAGTATCTTTCCTGCTTGGTGCAGGGGGCTGGACCTGATGATCTTCTGAGGTCCCTTCCAGTTTTACAATCTATGAATCGGGAACTTCCGCTATATGTTTGAAGAAAAGAAAATATAGGTCTGCCACAAATGAGAATACAGGCATGCCTTGCTTTGCAGTATGTTGGGAATTGATCATAAACACCAACAGTTAAATCCCAGATTCTTATTTATAAGAACAGTAAAATTTAACCCCTAGCTGTTTTAGCTGTCTCCATATTATTATATATCCTTTGAAATAATGACTCAAGACATTTTCTCATTTAATCAAAAGTTGTTAAGCTTGGACTGGGAATCCCTGGGTTTAATTCTATGGCTTGTATTATTACGGAAAACAGATTATATGACTGAAATTGTCCCTTTCGCCTTTTAAAAAAACGGAGGATCTTATTTGCATAAAAGCTGAATCACCAAAATAACTGTCAAGGACTTAAGTTTTACATGTACCCTGGAGATTACATTATAAAAAGCTGCTGGTGCTGCCAGGCTTAATGAGAGGTTTTCTCAGTATATGGGAATTGCAGAAGCAATTTTGCATGTGTGCCCACATTATTAAAGCACTGCCACCTGCAAGTACAGCTGGTAAAATCTCATTTCTGCTCACACCAGTAACAGACTCAATGTGGAGAAATCCTTGTGAATGAATGGATTTTTTCCATGCATAAATTATGTAATGATGTGGGTGCTTTTTAAGTTTTTCCTCCTGTATTAGGGTAGTGCAACATTATGTGCTCACCAACAGAGGCCAACTTCTGAAAATCAGGCCCAGATGATTTCATGGACTATAGAATCACGTAGTACTATTTCCAAGTGTTTCCACATTACCTATAATGCATGGTTGGGGTGGTGGGAATTAACTAATCATGGCATCGATTCAGTTATTCATTCTGGTGCCATTAGTTCCTATTTCGCATCTTATACTGGCAATAAGACTGTGACATTCATAAAAATATCAATTCTGTGACTCCAAAATTCAGTAGCATATGGCAAAGTGCAACTAGAAGTTCTCTGAAAATGTCAAATGTACTGTTTCTGCAACAGATGGCAGAAAGCTGAATTAACATTGGTAGAGATGAAAGAAACTAGACCTGAAAGAAACATTGCTAGACACTATCAGAGCCTTGTCTAATAATTTCTCAAGATTATTTGTTTTTAAAGTTTACATGAAACCTCTCCAAACTGCTTGGGCCTAGAGTTTAGCAACCTGGGGTTATTCTGTAGACTGTAAAGCAGTTTAATTGATTGCATTTAGCTTTTGTAATAATAACAAATGAGCATTGATGTTTGGTTTAATCATGGAGATACCAAACTATTTGTCATCCTTTCTGTATTTGAAGTGGCTTGTCCAGGTGTTCAAATGTCTAAGTGATATAATCTTTAAGGGCAGAAACATATTGCTGACTAGCCAAGGAAGGATCTATGAATGGGCATAAAGGGCACGTCCCCACATGTAGGGGCATGCAGTTGCTGTTGCACTGCTTTGTGCTGTTGTGCACACCCGTGCACATGAGTGTGGTACAGGGAAAATTTCCTCTGGAGCCAGCACCTGTGCTGGGGCCTCCCAGGGCAGCAACAGTGGCAATCCAGCCATTCAGAGCCTGCCCAACAGCCAGTGTGGCTCTGGCTGGCCAGGATCCAGTTTCTAGCAGCATACACTGCTGCCGTGTGCACCACACCACTTTTTCAGCAGCATTTTTTTTTATACCAGGATCTCCGTGTCAAAAAAAACCTTTCTGTGCTGCTAATTAACAGTGCAGCTAGCAGGTGCATGTGGGCCATGTGTGGTTTGTGGTATATCAGACTGCTCTGATTGTGTAATATGTATGCCCAAAGAGTGTGTAATGTACATGCAGTGATAGATGATATGCAAACAGACTTAGTGAAATGCATTTTATACATTCTGTTTACAGGACATCCAACTTAAACTGTAAGGTAAAATAGAACTTCATGCAAATGGAAACAAAGCATGTCTGTCTAGACTGTCTGATAGGTAGAATTACAAAGCATAAGAATGATAAAATATTGCTTATAAACATCTTTTGTGAACAGACCATATGGACTGTCAATATCCTTTCAGCTGAGATCTGCCAGAAATAACTGAAATGTATGAGAGTCAGTCCTATTCTCCCCTTGTTTCTCTTTTAAATTACTGGGGCTGTTCCTGGGAGGACTTGGATTAAGATTGTTTCCCCATGTGGGCCCACTACCTTCATTGGGTCAGTTTATGTAAGAACTAGGGCAGCCTAGTGGTGGGTTGCATTCCCCTATAAATACTCAGTTTTTCACCTTCCTCTGAAGCATTGGATACTGTTCATAGCTAAAGGTGGGAGGTTGGGTGGAGTGTCCTGCTGCTCCTGCCAATGCTTCAGAGGAACAATGGAAAAAACCTTGGTAATGCCCTCTTCACTTTCTCTTTCAGCATCTGCTTTCTGTCCCTGTATGACAGGATACGGGGCAAGATGGATGTATGGTCTGACAGTTAAAGTCTGCTTAGTTCCAAGGGCAAAATCCAGCCTGACCCCTTAGACACCTCCAACTTAGACTTCAACATGTCTAAAAATTAGGGACCTGTCCCCAGGGATTCAATGGGCTGGATAACTAAGCTCTCACGGTGTTGCATGGGGAAAGTTAATGGTCTCTAAAGGAAAATTTGGAGAGGCTAGGTGCCATAAAAGAATGCCATCCACAGATAGCAAACAGGAAACACCTGGGGTCTATCTGAACTCCTGCTCCTTTGTGGAGTTTAAACACTTTTGTGGATCCAGAATACCAAGTTCTCTTCTGAGAGCAGTTACCTACAGTCAGAGCAGCAGTGCTACTGTCCACATTTTAGCACTCTCCCAGGGTACACCCTTCTCAACCTAAGGGTGTTTAAATCCACATCTCACTCCTAACTTAGGCTACAGAACACCTGGGGAGTGCACCATCCATCCCTTCTTTTGAAGTTAGTACAATGTGAAATCAAGTATGCAACAATTACAAGGCCAGGAGAGTCAGCAAGAAGAAGCCTGACTCTATAGCCGGTAGTTAGGGTATTTCCCTAGGAAGGAGGCGTCCTCTGTTTCACTCCCTAGTTTCAAGATTATTTCTGTTTTTCAACCAATGACTGTCTAATGTAAAATACATAAATAGTATAAATACTCCTGAGAACAGGGCCATAAACAGTAGTGTAAGAAGTGGTGGGTGACAGGGGCACCAGCCCCAGGCACCCACTTAAACCAGGTGCAAGAATGGCAGCCATTACCACTGCCAGCCTAGCTACTGCCATAGCCACGCCCAATCCTATTCCTGCCACTGCCCCTGTCACTTCTCTCGCCCAGAGCACAGACCATGGCTGTTATGCCTCTGACTGCAACCCAGGGCTCCCCACTCCTAGGTGAGTGTCTTACCCACTAAGCCACAGAGTCAAGCTCATTCTAGTCCTTTATCTGTCATCATCAGGGATCCTGGTTTTCTCTTGCATTCTTAACTACATAGTGGTCTGCTTCAACAGGAGGGGTGGTGGTCATGGAGCTCTTCTGGGAGATATGAGTTTGAATCCCATGTCTGAGGAGGGCCTAAAACCATGATCTACCCTGCCTGGGTAGCTCTATTACAGGAGTGGCAAAATATGGCCTGAGGGCTGAATCTAGTCTGCTAACTGATTGGATCCAGCCCACAAGTGGGCACCAGCCAATTGATTGTATCTTGCCCTCAGCTGCCCCTGCTGCCTTCTGCATGGGGCTGAGCCCCACCCACACCCACCCGGGGCAGCCTGTGCTGTGCTCCTGCCCATGCCTACCAACTGTCCTGGCCCTATCTTGTGCATGCAGCTTCCTGGCAGGGCTACTCCTAGTGCGAATGCAGCTGGCTGGATACTGCTCAGTTCCCCCTGCTTCCAGCAGCTCCTCTTCCTCCTCCTGCCCCTGCTGTTCCACTCCAAAAAGCAGTTAGTATGGGGAAGTGCAGCTGCTATGAAGACATGTGTTGGGCACCACGCAACTAGCCAGGCAGGGGGGAAGCTGCAGCCCTGCGGACCCTTCCCCAGTGCGCAGGGCTCCAGCATCATCTCCCTGCCACATTCCACCCATTCTGCCTATCCGGTGCAATGAGCACACCCCTCTACCACCCCCACCCACATCTGTCACAAACACCCACATACCCCCAACACACACCCCACAATGCCCACACACAACCCCACCTCACACAATATACAAGAATAAGACTTTATTTTGAGCTATTACGCAATTGCCTCTACAAGCACTATTCAAAAATATTATTTATTTTTTAAATAAAATATGTTATAGTTGATGTTTGATTTTTAGTGTATGATTTGTTTTTTTATCTGTCATTTGTTAAAATGATATCTTCTGTAAGATCTTATGTGTGAGGCCCTCAACATCTCACCACAACTTGTTGAGTGGCCCACCAGCCAAAATAATTGCCCACCCCTGCTCTATTATGTAATAGCTCTAATCACCAAGCTATTATGTAATCAGGTGAACAGCAGTACCATCTCATTTTCTAGCTGTATTTTGAGTGAACGTTACCATGGTACTGCACTTTGTAATAATTCAATGATTACCAGTATGCATTAGGTATGCTCTGAGGATTGGGGCCCTCTTCTGACCTAGGCAGAGTTTAGGTCAGGGTTGGGCAAAATGCGGCCTGGGGGCCGGATACGGCCTGCCAGGCCATTCTATCTGGCCCACGGAGCCCCTAAAAAATTTAGAAAACTAATATTTATCTGCCCTGGGCTGCCTGTCATGCAGCCCTCAATGGCTTGCCAACTCAGTAAGTGGCCCTCTGCCCAAAATAATTGCCTGCCCCTGGTTTAGGTACTACCCCTCTGTACCCCTCTGTGCACTGTGCCACAGGCTGTAACAGTGCTTAGATGGGACATCAGCAGGGATCCTGGTTTTCTCTGATTTAAAAAGCTCCCCAAATTTTCAAATTAAAAAAGTAACCCAAAATCTACATTTCCCATGATTTAAATGAAAGTAATATCAATATATTAGTGGTGTTTCATTTTAATCACAGAAAAGCTTGGGATTCGGGTTACTTTTTTAAATCTGAAAATTGGGCAGTTTTTTAAATCAGAGAAAACCAGGATCCCTGGACATCAGCACCTAACTACTCATAGAAGGACATTTCTCCTCCACTCGCCCCCCTGCCACCCACAAGCATATACTTAGGCGCCTAGGAATCTTTATATTTTGTGGGGATGTTCTGGATTGTTTTTTGCAATTAAATTCTGCCCAAGTCCCACTTAACTGGCTAGTTTAGCAACCTGTATTTTGTCATTAGAAAGAAGTATGGATTATTTCTGCCATACTAAACACAGAAAAAACACAGAAAAATATTTTTATATCCTTGCTACTGTTACATTTAGATGCTAATACTGCAGTGTCGTGGAAACACATGCAGCATACTTTTGGGTCAGGTCAGCAGAAGCTTTTATTCAAAAGAAACTACAGCTGTAGGGGGGATTCCAAAGTGACATGGATTTCCCAAGCACTTGGAAGGGGGTCCCCCACAAGAGCAAAATCAGGAGGCTTATATACTTTTTAACAGTTGCTTACAACTCACGTGATCATATAGTGAAATTAGCATGAAAAGCGGCTATAATATTACTTCATTATTTCTTTGCTGTAATCAGGATGGGAACTAATGGGGGAGGCGAGGTTAGTTCACAAACCTCCTTCTTGCACCTGGAAATCAGATTTGTACATACTTTTTTGCTATCTTCAAGGCCGCGGTGAGCGAAGCAGTTGCAGAGGAGTTACAAAGAACAAACACTTTCTCTTATCTGTTCTACTATACAGAGCCAGCAATTCTCCACAAAGCGGTTATGTCATCTTATAACTAAAATAATCAAAGTTTAAGGCATATATTTTTTCTGATTCCACAGCAGAGAACACTTATACTATGTTGTGATTCTAGAACTACTGGACAATAATTAGTTTGCATGTGATGCTTGACTCTTAAGATCATTTTATATTCAGTCTAAATGTTTTGTTTCTGGATTGAACATCTTTTAAAGCTGTGAAATGAGCACAAACTTGCCATAAAAATGCATCTGATCTTCCTTTGGGTTTCCATTTCCAAAGTTTGGGAGACTGGTGAACAATCCAATGAAAGAATTCCACTGTCATGGACAGAAACTCCGTTTTTGACATACATTAATGCCATTGTTCAGAATATAAGTAATTTTCTCTAGGCTGCTACAAAATGTATAGCAGAATTTCCTGAAAGCAATTGATTGTGAAATACACATTATTTTATATTATCAAATAAGCAAATATTTGAAATTCTGAAAGAACCTGTCCTATACATTCTTAGAGAAGCAGTAAGATTAAATGACAGGATTTAACTAAAGCATTCTCGACAAAAAACAGACAATCACATACTGATCTTGTCTATGAATAAGGAATATTTTTACACTTGCCTGATGTCTCACAGCCCTTGGGTCCTTTGTGCTTATCAAAGAGTAAACATATTATTTCAGGTGATTATCATAATCTATAGGTTTAATTTGTTTACTGTCTCTTCCCTGAATTTTACAAAGACAGCCTCATCCCTGGTGACTTCTTTTCTATCCTTTCAGATAAACAGCATTATATCTCAGTGACTCTTGATTTTTAATAGCATTTATCAGACAAAACAAATTCAGAAATCTGAGATAGTAGCTCTAGTATCGCAAATAATGCCAAGTTTCATTCACTCTGTGAAACCAGCTTTCATTCACTCTGTATAGTAATATAGCTAATAAATCGTTTGAGCCAAGCTAAGTCAACTCTTTCTTCTCTTTGTCAGTAAAGCAGTGTCATCGGATTCATTTTTTCAGAAATGTATTAGTTGAGGCTATATCTAAAATCCCTTTGACTTATCAGTAGGCAGTATTGATCTAAGTTACATGGTTTTCTGCAAGTAGTGTAGTTTATATTGGTAGTAAACAGAACACGCATTAACCCTTTGTTGGGGGGAGGGGGCACAAATCTTAGATTAGGTTCTACCATTGATCACTTATACTGGTAAAAGTGTAATGTCTGTACCTGGCCTTAGGACCAAAATTTCACCTTTCTTTTTTTGCTGTGTGCTTGACTATTCCCTACATAGATGTCTTCAGTTAACAATAACTAATTGACTGTAGAGCTTTCCAGCTACAGCCAGTTGGATTACAAACCAGGGAAGATAATTTAAAGAAAGAGTAGATTGGATACAGAGAACTGTGAGGGAGAGGGGATGCAAAAAGAAACTTCCAATTTTTGTGGAAAACAAATATTTCAAAAAGGACAAGCTAGCATTGCTAAGACTGAACATGTTGTGCATCTATTGGACATTCACTGGTGGGGAGGGAGTCATGCACTGAGGAGTTGTATCTTTAAGAATGAAGTTACACATTACACAAAGATCATATTAAGGGAATATTAAGGGGCCCCCCAACCCAGAACAGGGATGGAGCCTAGGGCTGCATCTAGACAAGCGCAAACTTTTGGTTCCCCAGAGACAAGTATCAGTGGCACACTTTGTGCCGCAGCTACTTTTCCCCTGGGAATGCCCATGGCATGCGTGCTGTGGTGCACGGCAAGTATACCTGGAGGTGGCAGAGGAGGCCAGGACCAGCACTGTGCTGGCCCCAGAAGCCTTACCTGGGGTCCTGGGGGCAGAGTCTGGCTGGCAGCTGCAGCATGGCTCCGGGCAGCCCAGCTCCACTTTTGAGTGCTGCACACTGCCCATGCGTGCACTGCTCCATTTTATCCCCCACAGGTTTTTATGACCCCTGAATATCCAGGGGTCAAAAAAATCCTGTGGAAAAAAAAAGATGCCCTAGCTCCTAGCCACACCCCTACTTGCCAGCCCTCTAGTGGCAAGTCAAAGCTGTACAGGCAAGAAATGGTTTTAACCATTAACGTGCAACTGCTCACAGCACATTCCAACTTTAATACTGCTTAAAATTACACAAATTTAGTATGGTCTAATTGTAATGTGTAACTTCACCCTAAAAGATGCTTTCATAATAGATTTTTGGAACTGCTTGTTAGATTGAGCAGAGGTTCATGCTTGACAACGTGGATCAGAGAGCACCCTGCTGATGACTGCCTCATCATCAGTTTTCATAGATTCATAGATTGTTAGGGGCTGGAAGGGACCTTGTAGATCATCGGGTTCAGTCCCCCTGCACTAGGCAAGAAAAGACAACTGGGGTCAAGTGATCCCAGCGAGGTGACTGTCCAGTCTCCTTTTGAAGATTTCCAGGGTAGGTGGAGGGAGTTTATTCCACAGTCTGGACACCCTGACTGTGAAGGAGATTTTCTGGAATTGAGCCTGACAGCCTTCCAGGAGTTTGTATTCATTGCTCCTGGTCTTCCCCATGGGTGTCCTGGTGAGCAGCTGTTCACCGAGTTCTTGACGTACTCCCCTAATGTAGCGGTAAGCTGCTACCAAGTCCCCTCTCAGCCTTCTCTTCTGTAGGCTGAAGAGGCCCAGGTCCCTCAGCCTCTCCTCATATGGCTTGTCTTCCAAGCCTCCGATCATAAGGGTTTTTCTTCTTTGGACCCTCTCAAGTTTTTTCTACGTCCTTGCTGAAGTGCAGCACCCAGAACTGGATGCAATACTCCAGCTGCGGTCTTACCAGTGTGGAATACAATGGGAGTATCACTTCCTTAGTTTTGCATGAGATGCAATGGTTAATGCATGCCAGCATGTTATTTGCCCTGCTGGCCACAGCATCGCACTGCCAGCTCATGTTCATGCAGTGGTCAATCACACCCCTAGGTCCCTTTCAGTCATGGTGCAAGTCAAATTGTCACCACTGAGCCTGTAGGTATGTTGGGGATTGTTTGCCCCCATTGGAGCACCTTATACTTCTGAGTGTTGAACTTCATCTGGTTCCGGTCCGCCCAGCTCTCTAGCCTGCCTAAGTCCACCTGTATCAGCAACCTATCTTCTGGCATGACCACGCTCTCCCATAACTTGGTGTCATTTGCAAACTTGGCCAGCAAGCTTTTCACCCCCCCACACACATCCAAATAATTGATAAAGATGTTGAAAAGCACTGGCCCAAGCACAGACACTGGAAGGACACCACTGGCCACTTCTCACCAGGATGACACAGACCCATTCATAAGAACTCTCTGTGTCCTACCATGCAGCCAGTTTTCCACCCACTGAACTATTGAGCAGTTAAGCCCACAATTTTCCAATTTTTCCACAGGGATATCATGGGATACTAGATCAAAAGCCTTTTGGAAGTCTAGGTATATAATGTCGACCTTGTCTTCTGTGTTCAGGTGGTGAGAGACCTGTTCGCAGAAGGAGATTAGATTGGTAAAACAAGACCTACCCGCAATGAAGTCATGCTGGCTGTCATTCAGAATTACCCTCAATGAGTATATCACACATAGATTCTTTAATGAGTTTTTTTCAGGATTTTCCCTGGGATGGAGGTTAGGTTGATTGGCCAATAGTTGCCTGGGTCCTCCCTCTTCCCCTTCTTGAAGATGGGCACAATGTTGGCCCACTTCTAATCCTCAGGAATCTCCCCTGTGTGCCATGATTTCTGAAAGAGCTTTGCCAGGGGTTCTGTGATGACCTCAGCCATCTCCATCAGCACTGTCAGGTGAAGTCCATCTGGTCCTGCTGACTTATAATTGTCTAGCTTTTCTAGTTGGTTTTGTACCAGCTCAGCATCCACAGTGGGAAGGCTATCATTCCTACCATGCCCCCCTGTGATCCTTATCTCACTTGTCTTTCCCCTTGGTCAAGTGAAATACCAAAGTGGGCATTTAGGAGTTCAGTTTTTTCCTAAGTGTCCATTACCAGCTATCCCAAAGTGTTAAGCAGGGACCCCATGTTTCCATTTGTTTCCTAAGACTCCTGAGCAACCCATGGTACCAGAAGCAAAATGAACTGAGAGATTAGCCTGAATATAAGAATGGAACTATACTAAAAGCCTTTCCAAAGTTGAAGGACACCCAGAGAGGGTGTAAACAGTCTTTTCTGGGCAAATATCAGCCTCTGTTGGGCTAGCAACTACTGTATATAATTAAAGCTCAGAATCACATACCATCTCTTGACACCAGCTGCAGGACCTTCAACTGTAGCATTAACTGCAATGGGCAATGGGGAAAAAAATCAGGTGGGAGCTTGATTTGTAATAGTAGCTGCTGATGAAGCACTTTATGTTCTTAATAATTTTCAGTTAACTCAAGCAGAGGAGGTTAACTATGATACTGAATAACAAAAATTTAAAGAGTACTGCATTCCACATAAAAAATACATGGATGAGCTACTCCTCATGTTAAAGCCTGGCAATGAGTAATTAAAGCTCATATGCCAGGATAATATCATCTCAGCCCCTAGTTTCAATTTAAAGGACAGTTCTCTGTATTGGATGGGATTTTTATAGAGCACTAGGATTCCTAATGTGTCACAGAAAAATATCTTTAAAAGGATGCATGAAGGTCATGTCTGAATTGAAAAATCTAAGAAAAAGGTGAAGGATGATTTATATTGGCTTCAAATGATCTGTGACATTGAGGAAGGCATGAGGGCTCATCACTTATGCAAAAATATAAGGCAGGTCAAACTGAAGGAATTATGTTGGTGGTACAGAAAAAAATGGGTCACCTGGGTTTCAAAGAGGCATGGTTTTTTACATAGGCTAGCAAAATTTGTGTACTTCTACATAGCATAACCATAGGATAACCATATTTCTCAAGTGTCAAAATAGGACACTCCTGTCCACACACATACACACACATACACACACACAGAGCACTCTGGCATGCTTGGCTGTCTGCTCTCAGTTGAGCATGCCAGGGCCAGGGGGCAAGGAAGACAGGGGTAGATCCAATGGGAGTGCTATGGTGCAGTTACACCCCTACTTTGATTCCTGTTCTACCCAGACTTTAAAACAACACCCTGGGAGGGGAATCAGCAAATCTATTGAGGCACTGCTGAGAATGTAAGGACGGAGCCTTGGGGGACCCCCCTGGTCATGGCACTCCACAATGATTGACTTCCATCAGCTACCACTCTCTGGGTCTGACCTCGAAGCCAATTCCCCAGCAAGTGGACTGTAATGTAGCCGAGGCCGCAGTTTGCCAGTTTTTCTATAAGACGATCATGGGATACCAGATCGAAAGCTTTTTAAAGTCAAGATATATGATGTCAATCTCTTCTCCCCTGTCCAGGTGATATGTCACCTGGTCGTAGAAGGAGATGAGATTGGTCAGGCAAGACCTACCTGCAACAAACCCGTGCTGGCTATCCCTCAAGAAGTTGCCTTCAGCCAGTTTGTCAAGAGTGGTTTCTTTGATAATTTTCTCCAAGATATTCCTGGGGATGGAGGTCAGGCTGGTGGGCCTGTAGTTCCCCAGATCTACTTTCCTCCCTTTCTTGAAGATAGGCACCACATTGGCCTTCTTCCAATCCTCAGGCACTTTGCCTGAGCACCACGAGTTCTTGAAGATCCGTACCAGTGGCTGAGCTATGATGCTTGCCGGCTCCTTAAGTACCCTGGGGTGTAAGCTGTCTGGGCCAGCTGACTTGAAGTTGTCCAGCCACTCAAGGTGTTCCTTCACATGGTCAACATTGATGAAGGGTAACGGTTCTCCCTTGCCCTGGCTGTCCCATACTGTATTGAGCAGGGCTGTCCCTTGGGGCTGGTGAAAAACCTACGCAAAATACCCATTGAGCAAGTTGGCTTTTTCCTGGGCATCAGTTGTCAGTTGACCCATATGGTTTAGCAGGGGTCCAACGTTACCCTTGCTTATCCTCCGGCTCCCCACATATCTAAAAAAGGACTTTTTATTGTCCTTTATACGTGTAACCAGTTGGAGTTCAGTTGCAGCCTTGGCTTTCCTGGTTCACTCCCTACAGGTCCGGGCCAGTGCAGAGTACTCCTACTTTGGGGTAGATCCAGCCTTCCATCCTTTACAGGCCTTTCTTTTTAGATGCAGGAGGTCCACAAGTTCCCTGCAGAGCCAAGGGGGCTGCTGTGCCCTTTTGCTGCCTTTCCTCCAAGATGGAATAGACATTGCTTGTGCTTTCAGGATCACTCCCTTGAGGAGCAACCACTCTTCCTGAACTCCTCTCCCCTTTGGGTTTCCTGAAGTTGAGGACTTCTGCTTTGCTGACTGACTTGCCTGCTTTACGGCAGATGGTAAAAGTGATCAGCTCATGGTCGCCATCTCCCAGCTTCCCTTTGATCATTAGGTTGCTGATTAAGTCATCCCCTGTGCCAGTACAAGGTTGAGGAGCGCTTTGCCTTTCGTCGGTCCGTAGACTTCTTGAGTCAGGTAGAGCTCATCAACACATACAAGGAAGCTTTGTGACCATTCTGATGTGGTTGAGTGCTCTTCCCATGAGATGTCAGGGTAGTTGAAATCTCCCATGACAACAATGCACTGGGAGCATGCAGCCTCAGCTAGTTTCCTGGTGAATTCCTGGATTCCTGGTCAAGCTCTTGATCCTGGCTAGGAGGTCTGTAGTAGACCCCCACCATTGTGTTCCCTGTGCCTTGTTCACCATGGATTTTGACCCATAGAGTCTCCAATCATCCCCCCTGGTTGCCAATGTCAGCTTGCAGGGATGCGTAGCTTTCCTTGACATAGAGAGCTACCCCCTTCCCTGGCCCCTTTTGTCCACACGATCTCTCCTGTACAAGGTTTAGCCATCTATACCTGTGGCCTAGTAATAGGTAGAGTCCCACCAGGTCTCCATTATCCCTATGAGATTGTAATCCTTTTGGTTTAGCAGGAGGACCAGTTCTTCCTGTTTGTTCCCCAGGCTCCTGGCATTGGTGTATAGGCACTTAAGTGTCCTATTGGGGGCCCTTGCCTTTCCTACAGATCGCTCTTGGGCTAGGGTAGGGATGGGTTACTTTGAGTGGCTTAGCCTGCTGGGTTTACAAAAACTGCCCAGTGGGCTTGCAGTGGTGGTATTCCCCTCATCCCTCGGCGGGCTCAGTTTTAAGTCCAGTTAAGCAGGTCAGCAGGGGGCCCTTGCCTTTCCTACAGATCGCTCTTGGGCTAGGGTAGGGATGGGTTACTTTGAGTGGCTTAGCCTGCTGGGTTTACAAAAACTGCCCAGTGGGCTTGCAGTGGTGGTATTCCCCTCATCCCTCGGCGGGCTCAGTTTTAAGTCCAGTTAAGCAGGTCAGCAAGTCTGGATGAGAAAAGCCTCCTCCCCAGTGGAGTGAGGTGGAGGCTATCTCTTCCCAGCAGCCCACTGCCTCCCTCACCAAAGAGCGGACTGTGATCGTGGAAGCCGAAGCCTTCATGATGACACCAGCACCACAGTCTCTGGTTGACTACCTCAACCTGTCTCTCCCTCCTCATCCCATGACCCACAACTGAGAGGAGCAAGGAAAAGACCACCTGCATCCCCAACCCCTTAAGCCCTGCTCCCAGAGCCCTGTAGTCTCTCATGACCTGGCTGGCATTGCTCCAAGCCATGTCATTCATGCCCACATGGATGAGGAGCACAGGGTAGTGGTCAGAAGGCCAGAGAATCTTTGGGATCCTCTCTGCTATGTCCTGGATGTGGACCCCTGGGTAGTAGCAGATTTGTATTTGCTAGACATGGCATACCCAATGTGGTAATGAGTGGCGGTGGGCCACAGTGTAGTCAAATTGTGTTTAAACATTTTATAGGTGTAGCAGCCTTTAAAAAATGGACCCACATGAACAGAATGGGAAGAGCTGCCTGGCAGAGAGACAGAGTTTGTCCCAGAGGGGACACTGTAGGCTCTGAGGGCAAGTGAAGCTGTTTGGGAGCAGCCCTGTTGGAAGTGGGAGGGGTGATGTAACCCCAGCACAGTTGGAAAGAGAGCCGTTAGCAAAAGCCTTGGAAGGGCCCTGAGCTGGGATTGGCTGAGGGGCTTGGATAAAAAGGGGGAGCAGTTTTTCCCGCAGGGGGGGAACAAGAGAGAGAGAGGGGCTGGGGG
>NW_005842826.1:143164-146655 GCF_000455745.1 Alligator sinensis | reverse complement strand
GGGGCTGTGAGGCTGTGTGGGGCAGGAGGGTTGCTACAGCCTACAGCCCAGACACTGCTCACAGCAGAACCAGGGAAGGGGGTCAAAGGCAGGGGAAGGCTGTCTTGCAGAGGAGCTGCTGCTTGCTGCCCAGAGATCCCAGGAGCACGGAGACAGACATTAGTGCCAGGGAGCGTCCACAGACCATGTTCAGGGACACAGACAGTCCCGCTCCCTGAGATACCCCGCCAGGGGCAGTGCACACGGGATCCCCAGTACACCGTGTGCAAGTGAGAGACTGTGTAAATAAGTTTTTGAGGGTTTATTAGACAGTATATCCATGTGCTTATTTAATGATTATTTGTTATGATGTAAATAATAAATATTGTAAATAGTTTGAGAACTGTCTGCAAGGGTGCTTGATTGTAAGGGGAGGCTCTCCACTCGGGGGCACTGCTGCAGCTTCCCAGGGGGGCTGGGCAGGGCTACTGGCTACCAGGTACCCCAGAATCCCATTATTCAGGTGAGGGCGCATGTAGTGTTGCCCCCAGGGGTTACATGGGAAAGTACAAGCTTAGATAAATCATGGATTCTCCCCAGTGTCTCCAATGAACTAGTGGAAAACAATGATAAAATAATACATTTCTAGTGGAAAAATCTACAGTCAGACTGTAATCCATATTTAGCATTGTTAAATTACAGAACAGCGCTAATGAAGCAAGTATTCATTACCTGCTGACATTCTGTTCAACAGAACCTCATACAGGCATGCCTAACCTGCTTGAAACTGATATCCAAGTCACTGGAGACTTGCAGCTATATAAAGAGAAAATAAGGCAGAACAAAAAATAATGGTAGAATATGGGGTCTTGGTGTTTCACTACTTCATATGTAGGATGCAATTTCTCTTAATTAATCAAAACTGAAGGTTGTTAATCCTCTCCAAAAATTGCAAGAATGTAGTAGGACTTTTCCTATTTCCCTCTCTAAGTATTGGTCTATGGCCTGGCCCCACTTAGTATAAATAATATTAATTAGGACATACACACTGGAGACTGAGTAGGTTCAGACAACAAGACTATACTGTGAATAACAAAGTTAATTAATAGATTTAACAAGTTATAAACATCTATAAATAAAATCAACAGTTAAACAGTGTACAGAGTAGGACAGGTGAATAGAAACCAAACTAGGTCTTCCGACATGCTGCAAAGTGACAGGCTCCTGCTTACTTGTACAGAATCCACTGCACAAGTATGTTAAGATCTACCCTTGCTCTCGCTTCCTCCTTATGGGGCTCATCAGTTTTTCCCTTTCCCAATGTACTCAGTGCCCCAAGATACAGGGTAGGTGATCCTTTACCCCTCCAGGTGATTGTACTCAAGGTGGTCTCTTGCACTAGAACCAGATTTTCTCTCATGAGCTCCTCCCTCAGATTTCTCCTCTTGATTAATGCTGGCAGACAGACCCTTTTCAACAATTTACAATCACCTTTCACCCTACTTGCATGATAGCCCAGACATACACGCATACCTCATTCAAACCTCAGGTGTAAGTGCCTTTTAAACTCTCCAATCACACCACTTTGTCAGTCATTTACATAACCAATCAATCTCTCCAAGACACTGTCACTCTTCTGTCAATCATAAGTTACTCCAACCACAGCTTCCATCACCTCAGAGAAAATTATCAAATGCCTGTTAGCTCCCTACATCTGGTTAAACCTCTGGATCTCCTGGGGAACTGGAAGATACGGTTAGCAGAAATACAATACCCACACAGCTGGAACAACATCAATGAAGACACCCCTTTCAAAATTGTTTCTGGGACTAAAATATGGGACTACGTCCTGCACTGGGGGTATTATACAACCATCACAGAGTTGCTGGATCTTATGAATGATATTATTGCCAGCCACCCTACTCCACCTGAATTAGTTATGCACTATTATCAAGTGATCAGAAAAGTGAGACTTAAAACCACCAATAGCTCTTACGATTTTTTTACCCATGGTGAGCTAGCCTATATTTTGGGAATGCTGCCTGGGTCCACTATTAAAAAAATCACGCTTCTCAGTTGGTATTGCCGGAGGGTTCAATTTGCTGTATGTCTACACAAACATTGCAGAACATCAGCTTGCAAGGGACTTTTCGGTTCCCTACTGTGCTGTGTCCCTGTCCATAGGAGCAAAAACAAATTTGTCACCATCACATATGACAAACCACATTATGTCCCCATTAGTCAGCACCACATTTACACAATCAGCATTGAAATGAAGATGGATCAGAATAAACACGTCTCATTTCTCTTTGGTAAAGTGATCGTTAAGCTTCACCTATGTCCCTGGAAGACTTTGAGATTTTAAAGTAAGTAAAAGCAAATGTCCATGGTAAAAAACTATGAGGACCCTAACTTGTACAGAAATTATTATAAAGCCCAGGCCAGGTATGGTCTTCCTGGATATCAGGGGGTGCCCGTGATGTATGGGGTTGGCATTACAGGCATATTTTGCAGCCTCTATAGAAAAGCTGTTCCGCTTTTGAGAAGGGGTCTGGAGAGTATTAAGCCCCATGCTAAAAATGCAGCTCAAGACATAGCCGAAGATGTGATCAGTTATATCTCCCAAGCTGTTCTGGATAAAGGGGGGCAAGCTGACAAAGCAGGAGGGGTCTGGCCTCATGTATATTCAAAGAAGAAGCCTTAAAGGAAATATGGGCCGTACTCCTGACGTACAGGACCTCTCCAACCCCTTAAAAAGAAGAGGTTAAGTCGACAGGGCAGCCCTACATGAAAAACCAAGAAGCAGCTTGGGAGAAAGAAGGGACGCTCCCTTGGAGGAAACAGAAATATGACTTAATCGCCATGGCCTTTGTTCACTGCGGGTCTGAAGAATGTGTCAAATTCGAACTGAATGTGTTTCAAATAGCCCCTACGCAAACCAGCATTGAGAAAAGCCTATATATTGAGATCCTCCCTCTATCAGCTATTACTGAGTCTGCCCTCCCTGACTTTTTCATTGCTGGGAATGGCAAAGATTAGATGGATTTGAACAACACACTGCTGTACCTTTGCTGCAAAATTGTAAAAGCTGATGGAACCTATCTTGATATTGGGGCAGCTATGCTTCTGGTTATTTACCCTCTGGCCTCTGTCTTCAGCCAGCTGGATGTCACTCTGGGAGATCATCTCATAAGCCAGAGCAACAACTGTTACCCTTACAGAGCCTTCATCAAATCGGTCCTCAACCACAGTGATGACACCCTCTCTACCCAATTTTCTGCTGAACTGTTTTACAAAGATACCCCTGGACATCACAAAGTTGTCACACAGGATGGTGATAATCACAGGTTTAGGAGACAGGCAAACCTGACAGACCAGAGCAAAAAGATAGAGCTGCTTGACCATCTCTAGCAATTTGTTTTTTCAAGAAAAACTTTTGCTGAATGGCATGGACATGAAAATTAAACTGACACACAGTAAAGTTGCTTTCTGCTTGATGGACACTGTAGTGG
>NW_005842826.1:140938-143135 GCF_000455745.1 Alligator sinensis | reverse complement strand
AGGACCCTGGTAGGGGTTAGCCAATATAAATGAAAGTCACAATATACTAAAATTGTGAAAAAAGTGAAGGTAGCCCCAAGCGTCCAACTGGGTCATGTGGAGGCCTTGCTTATGGCCAGTGCTAAATACCCCATAGACCATGTGGGTATGAAAGTGTTTAGTATTCCCACCGGTAGCCAAGGCAGTAATCAGGAGAATCTGTTTATGGGACAGTTGCCCAAACTCGTCATCATTGGGTTCATGGATAATGATGCCTTTAGCAGGAATTATGCTAAGAATCCCTTTAAACATTACAGTATTAATTTTGTGGCCCTCTACATTGGTAGAGAACAAAACTCCTGCAACTGCATTTTGAAAATGGTAACTCTGTGAGTGAATACATGTAGCTGGTACAGACGGCCAGTAAACATATGAAAGACCAGTCCCTGCTAAATCAACCATGAGGAGTTTGCGCTGGGGTACACACGTCTAAGAAAGAGACTTTCTTAGACATGTTCCCCTGTGACTGGCTTCCAAAGACTCGGCTGTCCCAAAGACTCCTGAGCTTGGTGGTCAACACGCAACTGCATAATCAACCTGGAGAGCACTGGCTGGCTGTTAACCAGAAGGATCAGAACTGTGGGGAGTTTTTCGAGTCGTACGGCCACCCCCCAAACAGTGCTCTCTTTCCTCGAAGCATTATGTTCTTTTTTAAACAAGAACGCTGCCAACACTACTTTTCAAACGAAACAGTTACAAGACTCCTGATCTGTTGCGTGTGGATACCACTGTTGTTTTTCCTGCACCATTGTCACAAGGGGCTATCGTTTGAACGGATTTTTAAATTGTATTATTCCTATGATTTAGTACAAAATGATAGGATGGTGATGCAGTTTGTAAAAAGTAAATATAAAACTTTCTGTGAGGCTCGGCCTGCTCAAAACACATTTCAACATGCCCAGACATGCTTTTCTTGCTATGACTTTCACCAACGCTTTGTCAAAATAAAATACCCAGCTGATGCTGTGTAAATAAAGCTGTTGCTGTTTAAAAATTTGTGTGCATGTGTTTTTCTTTTTAACCTCATTTTCATTTTAAAAAAACCAACCTCTGTAGACAACACTTGAAGCAGTATAGCATAATTTATTTCAAGAATAAAACTTTACATTGACAGCGAACGACTTTTAGAGGCAATTTTTCACTTCCTAGGCGGTGAGGTTGGTGTTTCTTGGTCTGTGCTAGGTGCTTTCAGGTGTTCCAAATGATCACAATTCACGGCATTGCCCATAACAGAAGACAGGACGCCCAGCTCAGCAGTGACTTTCATAAAGATGTCCCAACCTTTAGGTGGGCGTTTACTAGACCCAGCGAGAGTCTGAAGGGTTCCCCAGACTAAGTCAAGTATGTTAGAACCCTTGATGAGCATTTCTTTGTAGACATAGCCCCCTTGATCATCCCAAGAAGAAATATCTTTCTGCTGGCTCAGCTTGGTGAGCAACACTTCAGTATTTTTCCTGTATCAGGCATGCACGTTATCCAACAGTTCCTGAACAACGGGGTTGGGGTTTGTTTGGGTTTCTAAGGGTTTTCTGGCTTCTAGGGGGTTCTGTTCTGGCAGAAACAGGGTTATTTCCCTCTGTCCAGATCACCTTGCTTCAGGTATTTCTGAAGCACAGTGGCATTCAGTTTAGCTTTATCATATTCGGCTAAACCCAGCCTTTGGAGAATGTCCATCATTTCAGCATCCAGTAAGCAGGTTGCCTCAGTTCTAATATTTTCCTGAGGTGGTTGGAGAGCCCTTAATTTCTCCAGCTAGTGACTGGACACCAGGTACATATTTTATGCATATTCCATCACTGGTTAGTCAAAAGCCCTGTAATCAGAGGGAAAACAAAACTTAACAGGGGGCCTATAAATCCCCCAGACTGCTTCACCAGCTGTTTCTTTTTTTTAAGAAATAATATTTTGTTACTTAGGTTTTTTATGATCCTGCATCTCTTTTTCAATACGCAGATTTCATGCGGTGCCAAAGGGATGTTTCCTTTTAAGGTGTTCAGAGCAATTTCTGAAATGGCTGCTACTAAATCGTCAGAGGCTGAGCAGAGTATAGCTTTTCTCTGCTGTGGGGAGGATTGGAGAAGCAATTTTAAGAGAGAGAAATTTATTTTTATGCGCTTAGACATGCTTCCCTTCCACCATCTTGGGAGCAAAGAAGAGA